>NC_140968.1:99927806-100030806 GCF_056783735.1 Eptatretus burgeri | reverse complement strand
TTGACTTTTTGCAGGAAGAGGACTTTCACAGTGAGTTTTTAATTCACGAAGAGTCAAAACCATTTTCGAAACCTAATGTGAATCTAAACATCGACTGGAGACTGACGACAACAACTTGATTTGGCCTGAACACGTCATCGGGAAAACCCTCAACATCAGAAGATTTTGTCATGTTCATGTTTTCATTTTTTTTCCTTTCTGTTTTTATCTACCACACTATTTTTTACTGATTACAATATACAAATACATATATTGCTTTAAAATTATTTGGATCCGACTTCACTGCAATGCTTTAAAAAAATATTATTAGACTAGTTTTTTAAAAACGATAAATGTATAAACAGGTGAGCATTAGGTGGCTTTGACACCAACTCTGGTTTTTTTTTTCCTTCTTCCCTTATTATCAGTATTTCCGTCGATATGTTTGTCTGTCCTTCTGTTTGCTCCAGTGCTCCGTTAATACAATGGCGATTTCGATGAAACTTGGTTGGTAGGTTTATACCATGAGCTAGTTGTGTGCAAATGAGAACAGTTACTAAGGACACCACCGTTGCCTAGCAACGGGACTTTGAAATTTTGGAAAAATCATAAAAAATTAATTTTTTCGAAAATCAGAAATCGGACCACGAGCGACTGTGGGCAATATATTCAGCCATATTGTCAAAAATTTCCAGACGGATCCTATGAAAACTGTCAGAGAAGATAGACTTTGAATGAACCCTGGTCGAAAACAATAAAAAAACGAAGTTCGTTATATCTCAGAGACTATGAGTCAGATATACATGAAACTGGTATGGTAGGTTCATGGTATGTCCTAGTTATGTGTGAGAAAGAACCGTTGCTATGGACCCCTCCGTTGCCAGCAAACGGCCGAAAAACCTCTAAATGTGGGGGTAATTTAACGAAAAAACAATCTGCAGCATTAACCCTTGAAGGTAGAATCATGAATTTTCTTGTGCTTAATCCTCAGGTCATTCCCCATCGATCGGGCCCATCACGTCAGGTTCTATTGGGTAGTCGACTACCCATGTCTGCCTACGGGCTTGTCTGTTTGTCACCTACAGGTCACAATTATTTTTTTTTGTATACCTTGTCGAGGCTCGTATGAGAGCTAACACACAACTCACAGCAAGGGGGCATGAGACAAGAGGGGCGGGAGTGGGAAGGACAAAACAGTGGGGAACAGACACATTCGGGGAACTGTGGAAGGGAGAGGGATGGGGATGGGACGGGGAACATGGCGAAGAGAAGATGGACATTGCAGGGACTTTCAGGAAGGAAAGCAGGGGTATTGAAGGAAGATTATCGGGGGTAGAAAAGATCGAGGATTTGGATGGGGGATGATAAAAGGTGTTGGTGAGCAGCTGTTTTGAGAGCCTTGGGAGAAGAATGGCAATGAATAGAGTGAGGAAGTTTATTCCAAAGGCAGGAAAAAAAGAGGAATGAAAGAGTGAAGATGAGCAGTGATTCGTGATTTTTGTAGTTTTACCAGAACGGGGTTGTTGGCGGACCTTGAGCGCCCTGTGGAAATGTGGTGGAGACAAATCGCAGAGAGAGCAGGGGGGGGCAAGGCTGGAGAGGAGTCGGTAGAAGAGAGAAAGACCACCGACCAACCTGCGGTGATTGAGTGAGACGCCAGAAGGCTCAGCTTCATTGCAGGAGATGCCGATGATCCTAAATGCCCTGGTTTCGACAGCGTGAAGCCGAGAAAGGTGGGAGGCAGGAGCACCAGCCCAGAGGGGAGAGCAGTACTCCATCAGGCTACGGACAAAAGCTTTGTAAGTGGTCAGTAGCCGATTTTCAACCGATCTTCACGAAACTTCACCATATGGTAGAGTTTGGCATAAAGAAGAAGCGGATTATTTTTGAGGTCCAAAGGACAAAAGAGGCCAAAAGTCAACAACTAAGGTGATGTTTCTAAAATGCTCAATTTTCATCCGATGGACTAGAAATTTGAAGAGGATTTATATTTCAGGTCACTGAATTAAACCAGCCAATTATTTTTGAGGTCAACATTGACCAAAATGTCAACATAGGCCAAAATTCTAATATTGTCAATTTTCATCCGATTCACTTGAAATTTGAAGAGGAGTTGCATGTTTGGTCATTTAATTCAACCAGCAATTATTTTTGAGGTCAAATTTGTTTTCTGGATTCTGCAAGTATCGTGCTCTGCACGACGTCTTCTTGTTTGTTACTTACGAAATCTAAAGATTTCGAAAGTATATTGATGACTTCCGTTTCTGTTCGTTTGTTTGTTTGTTTGTATGTTTGTTTGTTACTTACAAAATCAAAAGATTTCGTAAGTATAACTGATGCCTTCCGTTTCTGTTTGTTTGTTTGTTTGTTTGTTTGTAGGCACGATAACTCGAGAACGGAAGAAGCTACCAATGTCAAATTATACCACGTGATTCAGGAGGGTGATGGCTAGTGCTGATTCGATTTTGGTCAAAATCGGTCAAAGGTCAAGGTCACGGTGAGGTCAAATATTCAATTTTTGATGGTTTGGTACAGATAACTCGAGAACGGAAGAAGCTACCAATGTCAAATTACACCCCGTGATTCAGGAGGCTGATGGCTCCTGCTGATTAGATTTTGGTCAAAATCGGTCAAAGGTGAAGGTCACAGTGAGGTCAAACATCCAAAACATGATAACTCGAGAACGGAAGAAGCTTCCAATGTCAAATTACCCCACATGATTCAGGAGGGTGGTGGCTAGCGCTGATTAGATTTTGGTCAAAATCGGTCAAAGGTCAAGGTCACAGTGAGGTCAAACATCCAAAACATTCGATTTTTGATGGTTTGGTACAGAATCATCTTAGAAACTTCCGGTTTGTGTCGCTACCTTCTCAAGAGACAGCTTTTATTCGACAAGGTCAGAGGTCAAGTTGACGATTTCGTAAGTACCAGTCTATGACTGCTTGTTTGTTTGTTTGTTTGTAGGCACGATAACTCGAGAACGGAAGAAGCTACCAATGTCAAATTACACCACGTGATTCAGGAGGGTGATGGCTAGTGCTTCTTAGATTTTGGTAAAAATCGGTCAAAGGTCAAGGTCACAGTGATGTCAAACATCCAAAAAATGATAACTCGAGAACGGAAGAAGCTACCAATGTCAAATTACACCACGTGATTCAGGAGGGTGGTGGCTCGCGCTGATTAGATTTTGGTCAAAATTGGTCAAAGGTCCAGGTCATAGTGAGGTCAAACATCCAAAACATTCAATTTTTGATGGTTTGGTACAGAATCATCGTAGAAACTTCTGGTTTGCGTCGTTACCTTCTCGAGAGACAGCTTTTATTAGACAAGGTCAGAGGTCAAGTTGACGATTTCGTAAGTGCCAGTCTATGACTGCTTGTTTGTTTGTTTGTTTGTTTGCAGGCACGATAACTCGAGAACGGAAGAAGCTACCAATGTCAAATTACACCACGTGATTCAGGAGGGTGATGGCTAGTGCTGATTAGATTTTGGTCAAAGGTCAAGGTCACAGTGAGGTCAAACATAATTCCGTAAATTCACGTGGAGAAATGGAGTATTTTTGCTTCGCTCGACATTACGAGTTCATTTTAACTTCGATTTTAATTTTGTCTTCGGTTTTTGCGATCGCTTAGGACGCTTAAAACTCGGTTGTAGAAATTCTGGTAAAAATTGGATGTTTTGGAGACGTTTTAAGATTGTATAAAAAATATTTCACTCGACGCGTCACAGGTCGTCCCATGATGCAGTGCGCTCGATCAGACGCGTCGTTGAGTTACGTTAAGGTATAATATAATTGCGTGGAGAAATGGAGATTTTTGCTTTGGTCGACGTTACGATTTTTAATGGTTTGATACAGAATCATCGTAGAAACTTCTGGTTTGCGTCGCTACCTTCTCGAGAGACAGCTTTTATTAGACAAGGTCAGAGGTCAAGTTGACGATTTCGTAAGTACAAGTCTATGACTGCTTGTTTGTTTGTTTGTCTGTTTGCTTGTCCGCACAAAATTTTCGTGTTTTACTCCCCAAATGCCTGTCGGTTTGAGACGAAATTTTCACCATCGGTGTGACAACTCATGTAGAATGTTTTAATGATAATTATGACATCATATGTCACGTGGTATGGCAGCTATTTTGGAAAAATGGAAAATATTTGTATCTCTGCATCTCTGAAACCGCACCAAGGAAAAAATGGAAACTTGTCACATGGCAAGTACTCCTAATGGGGAATGAGTGTGAGTGTGATAGGTCACGTAATTCAAAGTCAGGGTCAATGTCACGAGGTTACGTAAGTTATAAAAATCGCCATTTTCAAAACCTATCTAGTCTGCCATTATTCAAGATATTCGGCAACTGTTTATTGATTATGATAGTAAAAAATATTATCTTGTATCTAACCAGACACATTTTTTGAATTTCCGTCCCGTTTGGCCACCACGTAACCTGGAAGATGGTCAAAAACACCTCCCGGTACAAAGAAAACTTTTTACTTCCGATCTTGATGAAATTTGGTATGTGGGTAGAGGTCGATGAGTGATACCCAACGACATATTTTTTCCCGGATTCGAGGTCAGGATCAAGGTCACGAGGTCACGAAAGTTGTGAAAGTCGCCATTTTCAAAACCTCTCGTCTGTCATTTTAGGAGATATCTGGCAACGGTTCATCGATTATGATAGTAAAAAAACATTATAGAGATGACCGTCACCCCCACACGGGGGTAATTTTTTATTTATATTTGTCATTTTTTGTCAACATGTTTTATTGTGTTTTATTGCTTTTAACAATTAAGAATTATATGCAGGAGCTGCAGACAGGTTGCTGGTTAACGAGTTGTCTATCATCTCCATTGGTCTATTGCCCTCCTCCTCACCCAACCCCCTGCCTTTTCTCCTTTTCATTTCTGCCCAGCTACACCAGGTCACCCTCATTCATCCTTTTTCATAAACGAGCATGTCTGAAAAAAAAAATCTGGTGGGGAAGAGAACAATAGTCCTTGGTCTTGTCTTTAATAAAAGGCAGACAATTGAAAATAACTCGGCAAGCCAAAAGAGAGGATGTGAAGGACATGGCTGAGAATATCAAATATAATAACAAGGCTTTCTTTAAGTACATCAGGGGAAAAGAACAGGTTCGAACCAATGTGGGCCCATTGAGGAATAGCACCGGGAGAGTGGTTCGTGATGAAAGTAAGATGGCAGGCTTATTAAACAGGTATTTTTCTTCAACTTTTACACAAGAACAGTCAGGAGAATTGCCAATAGCTGAGAGTATTTATCGAGGAGGTGAGGAAGGGCTTTTACAGAAGATCCAGGTTGGAGTGAAGGAAGTAAAGGAACAGCTCGGTAATCTAAGAGTAGATAAGGCTCCGGGTCCAGATAATATACAACCGAGAGTATTGAGGGAGGTGGCTGAGCAGGAAAGCGAGATGTTAACAGATAGTTTCAATTGCTCACTGGAGTCAGGACAGGTACCGGAGGATTGGAGAGTAACAAATCTAACACCATTATTTAAGAATGGACCCAGAGAAGAATTGGGAAACTATAGACCTGTTAGTTTGATTTCAGTTGTGGGGAAGGTTGTTGGAGACATTAATTAAGGACCAGATGAGGAACCATTTAAACAAATCCAAACTAATTAAAGTCAGCCTGGGTTTACCAAAGGTAGTTCCTATTTACCAAATCTTTTGGAGTTCTATGAAGCAGTATTTGATTCGGTGGATGGTGGAAAGGCAGTGGATATAGTATATGTAGACTTTAAGAAGGAATTTGATAAGGTACCACATCAGAGGTTGTTAGCCAAGTTGAGGGATTGTGGAGTGGCTGGTGAGGTAGCTAATTGGATTTCAAACTGGCTTCGTGGAAAGAAGCAAAGAGTGGCTGTGAGTGGGAGGATGTCTTACTGGGATAATGTAAGTAGTGGGGAAGCTCAGGGATCAGTACCCGGACCATTACGATTCATTATTTACATCAACGATTTGGATAATGGGTTAAAGAGTAAGCTTTCCAAATTTGCAGATGACACAAACCTTGGAAGTGAGGTAGATATCAGAGTGGGTGGTGAACAGATACAGGAAAGTATTGATACTTGCAAAAGTTGGCAGATGTAATTTAAACTGAACAAGTGTAAGGTGTTGGGGAAGGGAAAGAACAATAAATAATAGAGATTACAGGATGGAAGGGGTAATGTTGGAGCGTGTCACACAGGAGAAGGATCTGGGGCTGGTAATAGATATGGGATGTAAACAGGCAGCACAATGCCAGGAAGCTATAGGTAAAGAAAATCGGGTTTTAGGTTGTATTCAGAGGGGGATCAATTATAAATCAAAAGAGGTGGTGTTATCATTGTATAGGAATTTAGTGAGGCCCACATCTAGAATATTGTGTGCAGTTTTGGTCACCACAACTCAGGAAGGACATATATGCCATAGAGAGGGTTCAGCGGAGGGATACTAGATTGATTCCAGGCCTAGCTAGACTCAGCTATGAGGAGCGGTTGAAGGAGACAGGGATTTATACACTAGAATGGAGGCAGTTACGAGGCAATATGATAGAGATGTTTAAGATAACGAAAGGTGTAGATAAAATAAGTGAGGATGAATTATACAACAGAGTAAACAGTGATAGGACATGGAGCCATAGCCTGAGAGTAAAGAAGAGGAGAGTTAAGACGGTAGTAAGGCAGGGGACTTTCACTCAGAGAGTAGTTAATGCATGGAATGGTCTCCCTGGAAAGGTTGTGGCAGCAGAATAAGTAGATAAGTATAAATTAGAATTATATAGGCACCTGGAAGCTATGGAGATGGAGGGGTATGGGGATGTTGATAAGACTTTTAGGTAGTTTGAGCATTGATGGGTGATTGTGTGCATGTGAACGGAGTGCTGTTGGTGGGGTTCTTGTCAAGGTGTGTTGTGTGGTTGATGTATGTTTTTAACCAAGCCCAGGCCCCCTCCCCTGAGGGGAAGAAGAAAAAGAAAAAAAATACAAAAACTTTAAAAAAAAAATTAATCAATAAAAATTTTATGCATTTTCTTCCTTGTATTAGTGGTTGGAATAAGGGAAAACATCGTTACACGCTGGACAAAAGTGCCAAAAATTTTTTGTGGTTACCTATGGACTTACTTAATAAAAAAATCCCATGCTCCAAAAAATCTGACCATATTTTCATGTGATTATGGGTCAACATCCAAGATGGCATGCGAAATTTTTTAAAAATCGATAAATAATTATAACTTCGCTGATATTGGTCGTTAAAATATGTGTAAACTATCTATTTGTAGGTAATGATGCCCAGGGAGTCGATTGGAACCATCAGATTTGGGATTGGATCAACAGGAACTAAGATAACGGTCACATGTAGAAAAATATGGGTCGCTCGATACGAACATTGAGGTTTCGTGAGACACCTTTGTTATATGAGACATACTTTGCTGGATACATATTTTAATAAAAACTGAACCATTATATCATGTACATGTGTATATGATGTACACGAATAAACACAAGGAAGTTAGTTCTTTTCGCAATTGCAGCTACACAGGTCAGTACAGTTCAGCCCAGATTTGATACATTTGAAGATGCGACAACCACGCTCGGATTTACAGCCATATTTGATAAGTTCAGTGCAAGCTTTTGCAGCTTCTGATATTGTCATCCAAATTGGTTCCCATTGGTCAGCTTGTAGACTCCATCCAAACGCTTCAGGCGACGGTATGATAACGTGGGCCTGCCGACTTGCTGACCAAATTCCAGCCTGAAGGATAACTCTCTTGACATGTTGTACCAGTGCATCCTGCAACAAAGTAGTATGTACATTGCTATAAGACAAAATGATTGGATATACACTAAATTTCAATCTTGCTATTTAATTCAAGCATTCTGCTTAATACCCTTAGTACTAAGTACCTTAGTTGGTGGAATATTTTCAAGAGGTCTGCTTTTCTTGGAGAACAACTCCCGCCTCGCATCGTTTATGTCGGCGTCATTGCTTGTTTTGTCATACATGACGATTGTGAAGCGTTCAAGGTGTTTAAATTGAGGCGATCCAGTATCCAACGTTTCAAAGGGGTGATTCCAGATGAAGAGGAAGGCTTCAGTAGCCAAAGGGTAGCTTTTCCATGATTGCCAGGCATTTTTTTTGCCCTTCCGGAAGAAATACGAGGTGGTATCACTCCCTGAAAATGCGTGGAATACAGGAAGTGCCCGAGCGATCCTTTCTCCAAGGCTTACAGATATGGCATTGATGCTGTGAACACAAAAGTTTTTGCCAACGCCAAATGCTACACAGAGCTCCAGGTCAGGTTGCAGTTCCAGCAGATCGAAGAAATGGCCGACAAGGATCACAAGCACATCTGTGTCAACCGTACGCACTTGTACTTTCTTGGCCCCATGCTGCAGAGCATGTACAATATGGAACACAATCCTGCTGTCTGCTTCTTCATGTGTGCATTCTGACATCACGTGACTTGTGCCTCTGGAAACAACTGTAGTGCCATTCGTTATGTAGATGCCTTTTTCAGCAGGTCAGTCGCCATCAGCCACTTTCTTTGTCAAAAATGAGAAGAGTTCATCTTTATTGGATGAATCCAATAGGAAATCGTTCCACTTGGAAGGTATATATTTGTTCTTGGATTGACCTTGAGGCGCACACTACTGCCTCTTCGTTCTCTTGTGGATGCCTTGTTGCTGCTTGGTAAGTATTGGTCCCAGACGACATCTATCCTGTCTCTGACATACTGTAGCTCACACAAAAGAAACAGCAAGAACATAGACTGTGCGTAGTCATCAAAGGTAGTAGCAGTAGCAGCTGACAAAGTATGGGCTAGGACGGCGCCAGCAAATATCTTACAGTCCACTGTTCTTGGAAGTTCGTCTTGTTCACCTTGTTCGAATACTTCAATGCACCTAATCAAATCTGAATTGGTGCCCGTCCGAAGTTTTCCATGATCCGACATACTCGGAGGGTACAATTGATTTTCATGCGAGAAAAATTTGTCTAGATCTCCATCCCGCTGTTGATTTGCGATGTACAGTCGACCAAAAAGGCTTGCATCACTTCGAATGGCTGTGAGCTCTTTCGTTTTGGAGGTTTTCTTTAGTTTTGGTGTTTGGAACAAATGCAGTTTGTTCTTTTTGATTGACTCGTGAATAGACTTGCTTTGTTCTGTGAAGACCTCCTTCTTAAATATGTTGTACTGAGCATTTCCAAGAGCTTCTAATCCTTTCATAGCGTTAGCTACTTCCAGGTCGGCGCATTGACGTGTATGAAGAACCAAGAGTTCTTGGCAGTCATCAGAGAATGGATTTCCATACCCATTGATCATCTGAATGAGGTTGTTTGTTTGTTGCTGGAATAACTTCTGTGCTGACAATCCTTCGTCGTGATGGTGGTACTGAAGATCAGCATCGTCGGAAGCCAAGTATTCGTTTTCAAAAGATGTGACCACTCGAGCTTGTTCAGGACCAGCGATCATCCATCTCTTCAAGGACTCAGGTTTTTCAGTCAGTCCGATAGCCCCACCCTTTCCTTTTACTTTAGCATTCTCCTGCTCGTGGGCCTGATCTATTGGAATAGCGGAAAATCTGCTGCTGCCTTTGACATCCACCCAGTGCTTTTCGAGGTCCTGTTTAACACCGACTGGTAGTGAATTCATATCCCGGATGTGCACGCTAACCCATCTGCTGTAATTGTAGTGATCCAGGACAAAGAACAGGAACATCAGTGAATCCAGCACCTCTCAATAGAGTTGAAAGTTCTTTTCGCGATGGGCTCTAACGAAGATTAGTACAGTCTTTTCTAATCTCAGCACCAGGTCCCAATATTGAAAGGTTGGGCTCTTCTCTGTCATGGACATCTTCCAACTGTCAAAGGCTTTCTCATCATCAGTATCAGTATCATTCGCTGCAATGAATGATTCTTGTTGAAGATTTCCAAGAGCGAGAGCAGACTCTTGATGTGCATGGCGAGTTCAGGTTATGTGCAATACTTTTAAGAATGACTGCGCTGTACCTGCCATTGCTATACCAGACTCTGTCAATGCATCTATCCAGCCAGATGCATCTAACATATCGCCAAGAACAGTCCAAAGTGCCTTTTCCAGATGTAGGCCTCCAAACATGATGACCATCAAATTTTCTCCATGCGTTGTTGGAAATTTCCACTGTGTGTACTTGCACATGGCAAAGATCGGACAGTCGCATGCCAGAATTGGTATCTGACCAGGATTCAGAAATTGAGTTATACTCTGTATGATGCTCATGCCGCGTTTGACCATTGCAGCTGAGTCAGCCTTCTCTACAAAGAGTGGCAATAAGGCTGTGATTGCAGGCAATTCATTTGGTTGCGGCTGACGTGATGCATGATATGCAGCCCATGACAATGATTGTTCTCGCACGAAGTCCTGTTGCAATAGTTCAGATCCATGTTGAATTCACTGTTCCTCTTGGGCATTGGCTTTCTCTATGTAATCAGCAAAACCTGACGTTGTTGTGTGTTCTATTGTGGGTACTTCTGTTGTTGTGGGTTTCATGTAAACAGCAGGTACAGTAGAATACGAATTCGGAAGAACCAGACTTTTTGATGAATTTGAAGTTGTGTTGGACAAGCTAACAGGTTGACTGCGTATAATCCCAGGATGGTCTTTTGTTGGCTGCTGAATGATGCTAATCCCTGTTCCATGAAACGATCCCTGTGCTGTCGTTGAAGACGGATTATGGTCAAGAATGTCGAATGCACTTACTGTGAACAAACCTTTTCTCAACTGGCTTGAACACACTACTCCATTGCTTCTATATTGTTCACACTGTGCGGCAGCAAGTTCGTTTTCAAGTTGCATGACACGTTTGTATGACACACTTATCCCTAAGCTGGCCATTTCATCAACTAGTGTCTTGCTCCTAGTTTGAGTATGTAAGTTTAAATCAACATATAAAGGTACTGGTGGTTCACGGTCTGGAGAGTAACGCTGATGTTTTGTCTCAACATTTCCTTTCTTCTTGCAGTTGTGAACCAAGAGCTGTGTGAGTGTCAGGCATGCTTGGGAGTCATTTACTGAACCTGCTAAATTTGGGCCATTGATGAGCATGGACATTAACAATCTTGTACTGGGCGTAATCTTCTGCTGACATCCAGGGTTAAATTCGCCACTGAATGCTATCATTTCTTTCAGGATTTCCTCCCTACATATCTTGGCAACTCTGGCAAACAACCTAGCTTCTTCGTCATAATCATGGACCAAGAAAGCGTCTTTGAGTAGTTGCTGAATGCCTGCTGGGAATGCCAGGATTATGTTTTTTCCATCAGATTGCTCACCTAGTCCGAGCTGGGAGAAGTGATTGAGGAGTTTTTCTTTTAACCGGGTTTTATTGATTGTGGTATCAATGCCAGAGTCCCTAAGTCTTTTCTCAAACACGTTGTGTATGTTTGACAGTTTGAATAGGTACGTCCCCTCCTCGGCAGATTCCTCCATGTACGTTACAAGTTCAACAAATACTCTTGAATTGATCATTTTGGCTCGTTGATTCAGCTCACGTTGGTCGGCCCTTGTTGGACTATTCTGTCGCCTGTAACCACGATAGTCATTTCGGTACTTTGTCAGACATTCTATATGGTACTTGAGTTCATTTGAGACCAGATCCCCACATTGTATTTTTGCAAGTACTTTGCCATCTTGCATTTTGGTGGCCATTAACTTTAAATTGTACTCTGCACATTTAGTTGCATATTCATGCAGTTTTCTGGGGCCACTCTCATCACAGAATAAACAAGTGTCCTTGCTTGATCCCGTTGACTGTCGCTTTGATCGCTGGGATGCGCTGGCACCTGGAGCTTTTTAATCGTCTTGTTGTTTACGTTTTTTATTCAGCTCTCGTTCAAGTTTACTTTTATTAAACTTTTGGTGGCATGCCCGATGCCAAGAAGCGTTGTTTTCTGCAAAACATTCTGGGGTGCCATGTTCGCCAAAATCAACATCGACCGGCAATGCACCTATCTCTTCGAACTCTCTGACATTGTCAAGAAAGTCCTTATAGACGTCGTCAGCATTGCGGTTCTGTCTGTTCTTTGGACATGAAAGAGGTGAAGTTTATCTACTGTTCTGGCAAATGACACAAATTGTCCAGTCCATGGTGTGATGTTTCACTGAACAGTAGATTCAGGGCTGTTTACAACCTGTAACAAAGAAATTAAACATTATCTAACTGCCACATAATATACAATTACTTCCATATGAATCTTCTATGAGGGCATTAGACAAAGTGAAATATGCATCATCAAATTATCAATTTGCCTACAAATAAACATATGATATAGGAAAGATGATAGTCAACATGTACACAACTTATTTGAGCGCAACAAAAAGTCATTAAAACATGTAACGCGAGCAGTCAATTTTCATATCGAGCGACCCATATTTTTTCTACATGTGACCATTCATTATCTTAGTTCCTGATGATCTAATCCCAAATCTGATGGTTCCAATCGACTCCCTGGGCATCATTACCTACAAATAGATAGCTTACACATATTTTTACGACCAATATTAGCGAAATTATAATTATTTATCGATTTTAAAAAAAAATTTCCGCTGCCATCATGGATTTTGACCCATAATCACATGAAAATATGGTCCGATATTTTGGAGTATGGGATTTCTTTATTAAGTATGTCCATAGGTAGCCACAAAAAAAATTTGGCACTTTTGTCCAGCATGTAACGATATTGCCCCACTATGGAGCTAATTCCCCTCACTATTGGATCTTGTGTCGATAAATTTGTTTGGTGTTCGCGCAGGCACGATGGGCTGAATGGCCTCCACCTGTGTTAGATTTCCTTATATTTCCCTTCAAGGACAATCAAGTGTTGGATAGAAATTAAATTTTATTTTTACAAAACAGCCAAATTATATAATATGTGGCTCAGACACTTCAAATAAATTTAATGACGAGTAAACTAAACATCGGAACACCTCGGTATTTAATTTCGGCCTTTTGACCGGGAGACAAATTCACCGCGTTCAGGAACCTGAATCAAAGACAAGGGCGCTTGGTCTGTTATGTCATTGTCAGCTTAAACCCAGCACTCCAATGCAACCAGTCAAATTACAAGGAAGAGAAAAGGACTCTAACGAATGTCTCATACACGGACGTTTATTCGTACAAATGAGAGCACATTAAGCGGTTTGATGGAAACGCATCAAGCCAACAAATTGCAAAGACAAACTGATTGTCACACTGAAGTCTTTCTATTTGTAACAATGAGAAGACAACGACATTGTCAAAAAGGAAAAAAAAATGTTAATTATAAAATAATGACACCAAGATTTAACAGCACATAAAAAATAAGCTCTTGTTTGGCAAAAAATTACAGAAAGACTGAATATTTTGCTTTGAGTAGGTGGGCCTGTGTTTTAAAATCTGAAACCATTTCGGTCCTTTTGTATTTTAACATCGTCCTATTTTACATTGTTTTAAAAGTTTATACAAAATGTTTTCAGGCAAAGCATATCCACACAATGCATTAAGTACAAAATGGTTTGTAATCACAACCACTGGCTTTTGTTCCTGGCTGAGGGAAGCACCGGACGTGTTGGAAGCTCAGGACAGGTTGGATTGATAGAGCTGTATGGGTTCTCCACAACTTCGGACTTTTCTGCTGTCACATAGGTCGGTTCAGTGGGTTTTGGTGACAGTGGGTCTGTCTGGTCTGTCTACGAGAAAGAATATGAGAATACATGAGCTGAAAACAAAGGATTAATGTTTTGAACTGTCAGTGTTGATCCCCAATGAAAAAAGGATGACAGACAACAAATTTTTCCTTTATCTGATGGAAGGGATACCATCTGAGATCTAATTAATCTTGTATATCGTTTGAAAATGAAGTTATAACCAAGGTCATGTTGTGATAGGATAACTTACATCGTCCTGGGGTTTGCTCCGCTCTGTTGAATCTGAGGAGGAAAATAGAAAAGAGTTCAGTTCACCATCAGCAAATGTTTATCAACATACTATATCAGTGACATGATATAACTCCTCTCTCACACTTGAAACACAATGTCTTCTGTGCTTGTAAAATATCCAGGATTTCCTGTTTGGTATTTCCACCTGAGCAGGTAGGTCATGATGTTATGATCCTAGGTTCAAATCCAACATGATTTGATTTCCTATAATTTATCTGCACAACTGTCTTCAATGTGTCTGTGTTTGATGTAACATGTAAAGGCTCATCAGTGCTGACAAATCAAAATCTCTCTGTGCTCCTCTCAATTTGTCCATCCCTCCATCCATTGGGACCATACTCTCTGCAGAGCATTGGTGTTGCCTCAGCAGACTCCTTGGCTGTTGAGTACAATCTGGACAGGTCACTACTCCGACACAGGATACCAGCAAGCTGGCACTCATTTTGCCAACATCAGAAGGATGACAGGCAGAGTCAACCCCACCTGGTATTAATTCAACAGCCAAGTGGGATTTAAACTCAGGATCCTAGGATCCTGACTAGAACCCCAAGCCCACCACCTGAACCATTAAGCCAACACAAGACATGTTCCTCTCAATCACTGCACACACCCTCTTCTGCACCGCTCAAACTGCATATTCTTCACCTGCTCACCTGATGAGGCTTTGATCTGTACAGCCATCAGACACTTTCCAATTGTGATACTCATTTAATCATATAAAGGGCAGTTAATTAATGGATCCCAGGATAGTGAAGTGTTAAAAAGTGTAACAATTGCTAACTTGCCTCGTTGCAATTGGATGATCTTCACCAAAAGGTAGATGCAGAAGAAGAAGAAAAATGCCATGATCCCAGAGACGCACAGGAAAGGAATAAAGTAGAATTGATAGTCATTCATTTTGGTCAGGTTTGTACTGGGCGAGACAGTTGAACAGGTGGAGGATGTTGTTTGGTTTGAATTTGAATACTTGGAATCATCTTGGCCTGAAAATAACAACGGGATGTAAATAAAATTCCAAATGGGGTGAAAAATTAATGTCCTAGTGGAAAAAGGACGATGCGCTTGATCTGTGACCCACCTGTTTGTATATTCACCCAGAACTTGCTTGTTATGTTCTCTTTTCCTGATTCCATTCTAATCTTGCATTCGTACATTCCAGTATCTTCTGCGGCCACGTGATGCATCACCAAGGAGAAGTTTCTGGTTTGTTTCCTGCACCATCTCACCACCTGTCCTACTCTCACCTCAATTACCCGAACATGATCCCTAAATCCCCCCACAATGTCCCACTCCGTCCATCCTCACTCCAGCGAAGCAAGTTCATTCTCAAACACCACCACGCTGACTCCAGCTTGTCAGTGCCATCGGCGGCGACACAAGGCAGCACGACAGAAGAGTTCTCCATCACCGACAGACTTATCCTCTGGTTATCTCCTGCACTCTCCATCACTGAACAATCTGTGAGAGAAGAAAAGAGATTTATTATCAAACCTTCTTAGAAATGTATTGTGAATGCTTCCTGAGATGCACAGCATATAAACCTCACATAAAATCAGGAGAATGTCCATAACTGTACAGTCCTTATGGGATCCCTGTGATGCTGTTCTCTTTCCAAAATGTTCAGACGAATTTAATAATAAAATGTAAAGAATTCTGTAGGATTCATGTGGGAAATTTTAGTTTGAGTTGATACACATGCTGGTTGTGCTGTGTTGGCAGATAATTATTGTCCATGTCGAAAATTTGTCCACCGGTCATGAAATACATTTTAGTGTGAACCTTCATGTGGCGCGTACACAACCCACACTTGGTTTGTGTAAAATTCCAACTTGACGGATAATAATGTTTGAAACGAGCCTCGTATGGCATCAAAAACAGATCACTGAAGTTTTCGGTGTCATATACTTTTATTCTTTGGTATCGGCTCAATGAGTGGCACCACTGATGGGGTTGGATTACAGCAACCGAGGAAGAAGAAGAAGAAGAAGAAGAGGAGGAGGAGGCATTATAAAAATTAATTACGAGTTGTTAGGGTTAGCAAGCTGTGATCATGTGGAGGTTTCAATTTGATTGGTGGAATGAAATGGTTATTAAAGTGGACTTTATCACTGAAAAAAATCTTTTATCGAATGGTGGTACTTCTGTTTTTAAGAGAAAAATGGAAAAGTACGAGAATATATTTCTGCTTGGTCTAATCGAATGTACACTCTTGTTACCCTGGCCAGAGGAGAGGGTATTGCGTTTGGGTCCGTTTGTTACAAGCAAAAATCGAAGATTTTTCAAGTATATTAGTTGGTTGTGTGCATTATTCTGTTTGTTTGTTTATTGGTTTGTCTGTATGTCAATCGCCTGCAGGTCACATTTTTAAACTGATCTTCACGAAATGGAGGAGTTGGTTGTAAGCAATAATCCTATTGATTTTGCGGTCAAAAGGTCAACATAGAGTTTTGACAAAAGGTCAACAACTTTGTCAACTTTCTAAAATCATTAATTTTCATCCCATTGAGTTGAAATTTGAACAGGATTTACAGATCAGATCACTGAATTCAACCACCAATTACTTTTGAGATAAACTTAGGCCAAAAGATCAACAAGGGCCAGATTCCTAAAATCATCAATTTTCATCTGAATTACTTGAAATTTGAAGAAGATTCATATATCTGGTCATTGAATTCAACCACCAACTATTTTTATGGTCAGATTTGTTTTGGGAATTTCGTAAGTATTGTGCTCTGCATGACGTCTTTCTTGTATATTTGTTTGTCTGCACAGAATGTGAGTATGCTATGAATTTCATTTGACCCTGAAGAACCCCAAGACCCTAAAATGCCCATAAAACCACCGTAGTTGGTTTTATTGAAATTCGGTAATCCGTTCTCAAGTTATAATATGACAAACAAACAAATAAAAAACACACAGACAGACACGGCTCCTTTTATAATACAGATGCGTTTTGTGTTCAATTTAACATCATGTTAACACTTGTTTCTATTATGTGTTTAGTGTTTAATTTAACAGAATGTTAACACTTGTTTCTATTATGTGTTTAGTGTTTAATTTAACAGAATGTTAACACTTGTTTCTATGATGTGTTTAGTGTTTAATTTAACAGCATGTTAACACTTGTTGTTTGTGTTTCGTGTTTAATTTAACAGCATGTTAACACTTGTTTATATAATGTGTTTAGTGTTAAATTTATCAGCATGTTAACACTTGTTTATAGTATCTTTCGTGTTAACATTAACAGCATGTTAACACTTGTTTATAGTATGTGTTTAGTGTTTAATTTAACATCATGTTACGAATTTGGAATTCGATTGCACACAACATACAGGTTCCTTTAGTCAGCTATGTCAATAAGAGCTTGTTCCCTAGATAGCTCACCTTTCATTTTTTAAATGTTCAGAAATCGATTGGATGCACTGCGGATCGATTTAATAGTTAGGGAACGAACAATGGAGTCATCCCTCCCCCTCTTCTGCGAAGAGGAAGAACCACCCTGCCGTCCCGTGACTCATGATGTCGACAATTCCCTCCCACCCGTGGCTGAGCGGGGGATGGAGCACGAGGGCATGAGTCATGAGTCACGCCGGGAGCGGGGGAAGGGCGGGAGAAGGATAAGTGGAGATCTTTTCTTTTGTTCATGGCGAGAGTTGGAGAAGGGAGTTGAGGGGATTCGGTCAGCAGACCATCAGGTCCTGCTTGGCTTGCGTTAGGGTTGAGGCCTTCGGAAGCTTTTTGCTTCGGCTGGCTCAGTGAGCTTCGGCTGAGGCCTGGCAGGGGAGGAGGCTTTTTGGAGGCTTTTTGCTTTGGTGGTTCAGTGAGCTTCGGCTTCTGTTTGGCTCGGGAGAGCTTTTTGCTTCGACTGCTCTGCTCGGAAGAGAGTTGAGCTGGTCGCTCGGCTCGAGCTGCGAGTGGTGGCTTCTTCTTCTTGGTTCGTGGAGCTCTTTGTTCTCCATTATGGTTCCCGGCTTGGTGCGACTCGTCGACCTTTTCTTGGAGGTGGTTCCTTGGGGGAAGCGGCGCATCGACGGGAAGGATCGGCGCCTCGTCTCACCAGCACGTGTTGAGAAGCGCGGGAGGATTCACGGGAGCTCGGGAAGGATCGCAGCTCACGGCGATTGGATCCAGCTCACTCTCGCTGGAGCCCGGGTCCGAACAACTTGAAGACCACACGAGGTGGAGAGGTTCGAGATAGGTTCTGAGTTTCAGCTCACCTGTCCTTCGAGCTGGAGCTCGTTATTAAAGGCCTCTGCCATGTGTGTACGTGTGTCCATGGGCCCGTCTCATAAATAGGAACTGCTGTAAAGTGCAAGTGACTGCACATAATAAGTGGACGGTTGTACTTCTTTTGTAGTGCTTTTGTTTCTTGTATAATTGCATACGTGTTTTGCCTTGTTTAATTGCATACGTGTTTCATTATAATAAATGTCCTTGTGTAAATGTAAACCTGCTCGTTTCGTCCATTCCCTCATTGACTGAACATTTCGTGTGTTGGGAGTTAGAAAGCCGTTGGTTTGCCGTAATAGGGGGACATTTGGACCGACGGTTCTCGGCGATTACGCCTCTCGGAATCGCGCATGGACAGGCTCGCCTCGGCGGTTTGTTCCGTACGAGTTCCGTCGAGGGTGGAATACCCCGGTAGATGGATCACGTGGGTATTTAGGTACATTGAAGATTGGAAATCGACCCTACCCCACGTGATCTGCCAATTGGTGTATTTCGGTTCTTGTACAAGGACCCGTCGCTCAGAGTTATCTGGGCGGCGATCTATATTCCGGGAGATCGGTCGGGCCGACTCAACTTGCGGCTCCGTCCAGAGCGATCGGTTGGCCGCCGACCCCCGGCCTGTAACAACTGGTAGTCAGGAGTGGGGTGTGAACCCATCCACCTCCGTAAATTTGTAGGTTCGAATCTGTAACAATTGGTTGCCAGGAGTGCGATTCGGCCCCCTCCAGCTCCGTAGCAAAATTCACGGAGTCGGATCAGGGGTATACGGAGCAAACCCCCCCCCGCCCACCGTGTCCCCAAATTACGAGCGTTATAAATTTTATTCCCAGCACGTAAAATGTTCAGCCAACAGGCCCGTCGCTAGGGGGGGCATTTGGGTGCAATGCCCCCCATGGCGCATCTGGTGCCCCCCCCCCACTTGTACGCCACCCATTTATGCCCTGTTGTACTCTGTGAACAACTTAGTGTTTAAGGACGAGCGCCCACTGTGAACTCCTTGCTGTTTAAGAGTTCACTTGTGTGAACTAAAACCCTTATTCCAGATGTTCAACGTGGTGAATAATAAAGCCTTCTTGGATAAACTGTTCTTTAATAAAATCCTTCTTTGAATAAGAATCAAGAGATAAGTCAAGTGTGCGCTTCCCAGCGCATCTCCAAATGCAATTGGCAAGACAATACAGTCCAAGACCACAAGATAAAAGATAATAACGCAAGCACCAACGCCAGCAGCCAAGACCTCGTGTCGAATGTCGATGTTGTGGGTGGTTATATATATATATATATATATATATATATATATATATATATATATATATATATATATATATATATATATATATATATATATATATATATATATATATATATATATATATATATATATATATATATCGTGGATCATTTAGTGTTAAGGAATAGCCAATCAGCGTCTTCGATATGGAGACTCGATTGAGCAGGTTACCTGATTGGTTGTAAGTAAGGTATAAATGTAATATCGTCATAATATGATTAAGGAAAAGACATAAATTTACATTATTAAAGATGAAGTGCACGTGCACCACGTGACCTTCACAACCCGTCAACCCTCCATCTTACAAAAGTAATTTTATAATAAAAATAAAAAAATATGTGTGTTTACAATCGTGCTTACATTTGAAATTATGCAGATAAAACCTGTTTGTGATGGATGCATCATTTAATAAATAAAACCGTCAACCGTCAAATCTCGCGAGTCGCGAGATTAGTGACGCGAGTCACGAGATTAGTGACGCGAGTCACGAGGGACCAATCACAGAGCACGAGCTCGCAGCAGGAGAAAAAGACGTGGATGATGGATAAACGAAAATGGCTCAGAAAAGGAAAAAATGCAAGCGACGAAAATGAAGAAGATGATGAAAGACATGTTGTGGGAGGAGTTGGAGGAGGAGGAAAAGACGATCATGTCGATGAAATACCGACAGAAGCTGGCCAACCCAGCAACGTCAGCCCTGCGGCTGTAGCCCCAGCACAGACAGCCGAGTTTCCACGCTCGGCGGCGGCCTCGGGATCGGGTGTGACTGTCAAGCCGCTTCCCGATGATCTTGGAGGTGAGTCCCCGGGTAGGACGGCATCAGGCGAAGACCCCCTCGGCGCCGGCCCAGCCAGTCCCGGCGATACAACGTCAGGTGCCGGCGAGACTACCGGTGGGGGTCCCGCAACGTTCGGCTCGGGGAGGTGTGGGGGGGGTGACGCTGAACAGCGATCATGCATCTGGTCCACGTGCCGCTTCCACACACCCCCACCATCAGTCCGCACCATGCAATTCGCCGGCCCCAGCACCACAGAGACCACCGCCGGCACCCATTTGGAACCGTGGAAATAATCGCGCACCATTACCCGCTGCCCCACCTCGAAGCTGCGCAGCCGCGTCGGACGCGACATTGCCCCACTCCCCTACCCTCCAGGTCGCAGCAAATCCAGCCTGGACCGCAAAGCCCGTCCATAGAGACGAATGGCAGGCGAATCACCCGTGACAGGATGAACTGCGTTCCTGTAATGGAGCAAAAAGACTTCGACTACCGTCTGCACAGGTGCAACACCCCCCCCCCCCTGCGCAAAGCCCGCTTCAACATCTTGACAAACGACTCAGCTTGGCCATTCGTCTCAGGATGATACGGTGCGGACCTTAGATGTCGAATACCATTCTGGCGCATAAACTCATCAAATACACCCGCGATGAACTGCGGACCATTATCAGAGACCAGGATCTCCGGCAACCCTTTATTAGCAAAGATCGTCCGCAGCTTCTCTACTGTAATGTTTGCTGAAGTATGCTGCATTACTACCACCTCCGGCCATTTAGAGAATGCATCAATCACAATCAAAAACATCTTGCCATTAACCGGTCCTGCAAAATCTACATGGACCCTCTGCCAAGCTCGGTCTGGCACAGGCCAGAGACCCGAAGCTCGACGCGGGTTATCAGCATCTGTCTGGCACGTGGCGCAACGCTTAACCAACTGCTCAATGTCTTTTTCCAACCCCGGCCACCACAACAGGCTACGAGCAAGACTCTTGGTCTTCACGATGCCCAGGTGACTGACATGCAGTTCTTCCAAACACCGCTGCCTGAACCTCGGTGGAATCACGGTCCTCATTCCCCACATTATGCACCGTTGGACCAACGACAGCTCCGCTGCGCGTGACGTGAAAGGTTGAAATGCCGGTGTCGAAGGCAGATCGCTCCAATTCCCCGTAGAAATCGCCTGGACGACACGGGCAAGTACCGGATCACGAGCCGACTCCACCGCAACCTGCCTGGCCGTGACCAGCCCGCTTTGGACCTGGTCCAGCGCGAACACATCGACCCGGTCGCCCAACTCAGACGCAGCTGGACCCTCCACACACGGCAAGCGTGAGAGCCCGTCGCAGTTAGCATGCTTCTCGGTGCTTCGGAACTGAATATCATAATCGTAAGCACCCAGAAACAGACACCACCGCTGTATTCGCGCGGCTGCTACCACCGGCACCCCGCGTTCGGGTCTCAGGATGAATTGAAGCGGTTTGTGATCCGTCTGTAAAGTGAAATGCCGCCCCAGCAGATATTGATGAAACCTCCGCACACCCCAGACGAGGCTGAGAGCCTCCTGCTCAATCTGGGCATATCCGCGCTCTGCTGTGGACAGGGTTCGGGATGCAAAACAAACAGGCCGCTCGGAACCATCGTCCATCCTGTGGGAGAGCACTGCCCCGATGCCATATGCAGAGCTGTCGCATGCCAATCGGAGCGGACGCGCAGGCTCGTAGTGCACGAGGACCGTATCCTCTGTGAGCAGCCGCTTGACGCGGTCGAACGACGCCTGGTGTGCAGGCCCCCAAGCCCAGCGCTCGTCCTTCTTGAGCAACCGCGTCAACGGCGCAAGTTGTGAGCTGAGCCCGCGCACGAACCTTTGGTAATACTGGGCCATGCCAATGAACGAGCGCAGCTGCGTCTTGTCGCGAGGCGGTGGCATGCGCTGAATCGCCTCCACCTTCCGAGGACCTTTCAACAGCCCCTCCGGCGTGATGATGTGCCCGAGGTATTCCAAGCGCTGCTTGAAGAACGCGCACTTGCCCCTGTTTAAGCGCAGGCCGCACGCTTCTAGCTTCGTCAGCACTCGGGCAATGTTCGCAAGATGCTCGTCCGCCGTTTTCCCCACAATGAGCACATCGTCCAGGTAGGTCTGAGTGGGCAGGCCAATGCAAACCTGATCCATAGCTTTCTGCCACAAAGCTGGGGCCGAAGCAATCCCAAAACAGAGTCGGGTATATCGATAGAGTCCTTGACACGTGTTGATTGTTAAAAGCTCGCTACTCCCGGGATCCATCGGCAGGTGAAAATATGCATCACGCAGGTCTAGCTTCGTGAAGTATCGACTCCCCGCCAATCGCGCATATATTTCATCGATTGACGGCAATGGATATTGCTCCACGCTGAGCCCCGGGTTAACTGTGGATTTGAAGTCCCCGCACAATCGGACGTCCCCATTCCGTTTCAGCACCGTGACAACCGGGGTGGCCCAATCCGAGCATGACACCCGTTCGATCACTCCACAGGCCTCTAGCCTATCCAGTTCACCCTTGACCTTGTCCCGCAGGGCATACGGCACCGGACGCGGTTTACAAAACCGAGGAACCACCCCCTCCTTCAAGAAGAGTTTCGCCTCCATGCCCTTGAGTTTTCCAAGGTTGTCTCCAAACAACCCTTGATGTCTTTGAAGAATCTCCTCCAACTGATCCTCCCACTGGCT
This sequence comes from Eptatretus burgeri, assembly GCF_056783735.1. Classification (NCBI taxonomy): domain Eukaryota; kingdom Metazoa; phylum Chordata; class Myxini; order Myxiniformes; family Myxinidae; genus Eptatretus; species Eptatretus burgeri. The sequence continues at coordinate 100,007,879 of NC_140968.1, read as the reverse complement.
CGGCACGGGTTGCACAAGGTGAACTGCGGCCCAGTCTAGCCTGATGCGGGTCATCCAATCTCGGCCGGGAAGAGACGGCCTCCTCCCCCGTACGACGTACACCCGAAGCGTGGCGACCTGGCCTTGGTACCGCACAGACACGTCTGCCATCCCGACTGGCGTTATCTTCTCGCGGGTGTACGTGAACAGCGCGAGGTTTGACCTGATAAGCTTCAAGCCGTTGAGTCTACGCGCGGTCTGTTCGCCGATGAGCGACACCGCTGCCCCCGTATCGACCTGGAACGTGATCGGCGTTTCGTTCACTTCGACTTCCACCATCATCGGGCGCGCTGTCGTCGGGCCAACTGAACACAGGCTCAACAACGGCCGCTGGTTCTGCCCCGAGTCGCGTCGCACATCGCCGTCCACGACTTTAATGGTGGCCGAAGCCCCACGGCACACACGCGCCAAATGACCCACCTTGTGACAATTCAAACACACGATGCCTTTATACGGGCATGCACGGCGCAGGTGTCGACCTCCACATCCCAAGCATGTCCGCGGGGTCACCCCGCCGCACGCGTGTCCGCGCGGCGACGTCCGACCCGCATCGAAGGTCGTGCGCGCGTTCCGGGGTGCTCGCGACCCCGCGTGGCCGGTGGTGGCTCGAACATCCCCGCGAGTCTGCTCAACCGCCATGTGTGCTTTCATTTTCTCCACAATGTCCCGAAACGCCAGCCCGCCATCCCGGGGCCTGTTCGGTGCCACTAAATCACCCAGCAGCCGATAATGCTCCGGCGAAAGCGAAGCGAGCAAGATCGACTTCTGCTTGCTCTCGTCGACCACATCGTTCGCGTGGAAATAGCATTCCAATTGTTCCGAAAACAATTCGAAGTCGTCCCCGTCGAAAACGGGCATAAGTCCGTATGCACCCATCCTCGTCAGCCAACTAGTGTGTACTAGGTGCGGTGGGACGCAAGAAGCACGCGGGCCACCATCTACTCCGCTTTATTGCGCGACCAGAAGCACAGTCTCACCACCCCTAGCGGGCGAGGCATGATATACGAAAACCCAATCACGTGACACAGCACAAGAGACCGAATCAAGTTGTTCCACAGCGGTACCCTGGCCATCTGTTGCAGAACAAGAGTCGCTCGTTTGTGTCCTCGTGGTACCAGACTAATGAATGGCTGGAATACAGTGTGCAGACAGATGCTGCATTCTGCTATCCATGTAGGAAGTTTACCACCGCACGCGGCCCAGTGGACTCTACTTTCACAGTGCGAGGCTCACGGAATTGGAAACATGCCGTGGAGAAAGGCAGGGGGTTTCACAAACACGCAACTTCAAAGGAACATTTAACTTGTGTTTTGAGGTGGAAGGAGAATGAGAGGCGCATCGATTGTGGTGAGTGAGGACTGCTTTAAATGCGGACCTTGTGGTATCTTCAGGCTGGGCGTATTTGCTGTTGATAGTTTAACGTGATGATCGCAGGTCATAGCCTACTGTATCTTATTTCAAAGTGCACTGATTCTGGTGCCAACCTCCCCCGTTTAGTTATTGTATCTCTGGTATATTAATTTTCTAATGCCAATTCTTCACAACACCTTGTATAAGTGCACCTGAATTGGTGCCAATTGTTTAATCATTGAATATTTGCATTGTGAATGTGCCAGTTTGTTGCGGCTCTCCTGCATTCGAATAATTTTAGTCCAAAAACATCGGAACATATTAAATCTAGCTGAGATCAATTTGGTTCTTATGCGACGGCAACCTCAGTATAGATGTTTCAATGCTGCATGAATACAATAGTATACCGGGTTATCAAAAATATTAAATATAATAATTGTGCCCCCCCCCATCCAGTTCATATGCCCCCCTTAATACTGAGCCCTGGCTACGGGCCTGCAGCCAAGGCGAGCAGGGGCAGGAGGGATTAGGAATGGATTTGGAAATGTTAGAATCTATGGCTCAGGATGAAATGACCATGCAGGACACTCCCATTATGCAGGTTAACTATTCCCCACAAATAAATGCAGAGTCCGCAATGTGCGCAGCGGCGGGGGCCACGGTGTATGACACCCCCCCCCCTCCCACCTCCGTCAAAATCCCTCCTCAGTCCCCATCAGATCCGCGCTCGGTAATGGTTGAAGCGACTGCCACCGGGCCTCCTGACATGGGCCAGCTATTAGAAATATTGCTGGCAAAAATGGATGAGAATGTGCAAACGCTGCGGGGTGAAATGCAGAGCATGGGGCGAGGCCTGCAGGCAGGCATAAAGGCAATTGCGTGCAGTGAAACGCGGACAACGGTGTGCAAAATGGCGGCACCACGTGGCAGCTCGACCGAACCGCCAAGGGGGAGTGTGGACTGTGTCGGCCCCCCGGTGGAGGACAAAACAATTCGGGAGACGCGTTGGGCGAGACTCATGCAGGTGACGGAAAAAGTGACGGTGACAGAGGGAAAAAATTAAATGAGGTGACTGAGACATGCAGGACGAGACACGTGGAGGTGACTGAGAAATGCACGGAGATGCAGGAGACAAAGGAAGGAACACCAGAGCCACGGGGAATAGAACAGGAAACAGAGACGAAAAGCCAGGAAGAAACGGAAATAATAAACGAGGTGACTGAGATAAAGCAAGTAGAGGAGAAACTCCAGGTAATTGACAAGCACACACAGGTAGGGATTGTGAGGGACAATGGGGTTGAGCTGGGGGAGTGTTTTGTGACCCGGTGCGAGCAGCAGGATGGCCTCCTTCAGGAACAAGGTGAGGGACTGTGCCCCCTTGAGGCGGATCGCGACGAGGAGAGTCCGGTCGAGCCTTGCGAGGTAAAGGGGGCGAGTGCTGTGAATGGGTGCACGCGGAGCTTGGGGGTTATGGAAACCCTGGGACCCCTTGAGGTGGTGCTAATTCTCAGCGTGGTTGTTCCGGTTTGTGTGGTGTCGAAATGTGTGTTTGCGAGTGTGCCGAAACGCGTGCTTTCCAGCACGCATGGTGTGGATGAAGCACCGTGTGTGGATGAAACACCGTGTGTGGATGAAGCACCGTGTGTGGATGAAACACCGTGTGTGGATGAAGCACCGTGTGTGGATGAAACCGTGTGTGGAAGAGACCCCATGTGTGAGTGGTGTGGTCAAGAGTGTGCCGGGGTGCGTGCTTCCCAGCACTCCGTGTGTGAATGAAGCACTGCGTGTCAGAGAGGCCGTGTGTGTGAGTGAAACGGTCTGTGTGGATGAAGCACCGTGTGTGAGTGAAACACCGTGTGTGAGTGTCCCCGCGTGTGTGAGTAATATAGTGTGCTTGGTGGCGAGTGTGCCGAAATGCGGGCCTTCCAGCACGCCGTGTGTAAAGGAAACACCGAGTGTGGAAGGAACAGAGTGTGCGAGGGAAACCGTGTGTGGTTTCGAAGTGTGTGAGAGAAACACCGAGGGTGGAAGGAACGGCGTGTGTGAGGGAGATGACAGTCGGAATGTGGGAGGACGCAACCACATCCCTGTGTCCGAGTGCCATGGTGGAGTGTGAGAGCGTCGTTGAACGGCGACGACGACGGGACCAGATGAAGGACAAGGGCCGAGTAGCGGCCGCAGCTATTTTGAGCACCGTGCCGGGTTTGCACAGCAGCGAGCGCGGGGTCCGTGCTGTGCTACGCACAAGGCCGCCACGTGCACGGCTGCGCAGGTGAAACCCGGTCCGGAAACGCCAGTGGTGGATGTTAGCCGATCCCGCAGACCAACAGAAGCTAGGCTGGTTTCGGAATTTGGACCGGATGGGTTCTCCACACGAGCGTGTTTGTAAAGCTCCGACGAGCAGAGCATATGTGTTCGCGTGGGGAACCCCTCGAAACGCGGGGCTTGCTTTGAGATGCGCAGAGTCACATCATGGCTGCACGTGTGTTTGGAATCCGGCAGAAGGGAATTCCTGCCGGATGGTACTGTCCAAGAGGGACGAGATGCACGGGGCGCAAGCAGCTGCCATGACGTCACGGAAAAAGAGTGCGGCTGTGAACTGCCGCGCTGGTGGTGTGCATTATGAAAAAAAAAAGAGTTGAGAAAAGCAAGCCTCGCTTCAGGTGAACAGGATTCCCAGGCAAGGGGTAGAAGACCCCCTTATTAGGGGGCACAGGAAGTACAAGTTAGGGGGGTGGGATAGCGATAGTTAGACCGGCTTCATGAGGACATGGGTTGTACCTCATGGAGCCCATGGAATGGATTAGTTAGAGGGATTTCAGTTTAGATTTAGGAAATGGGAATTGTTGGATTTTTGGAGACATGGACAGACCTGGAAATGTGTAGTGGAGACGTAGTTTAGCTACGTAGAGTAAATGGAACGTGCATGAGTTTTAAGGGATGACGAGGGAGCACGAGTTAGTCAGGGGATTTAGTTAGAAGGATGGCAGTGTGGAGTGTTGTTGTGAGTTGCGAAATGGAAAGTGTGTGAGGAATGAGTGTGGGACAGTGGGCCCAAGTGTGCGAGTGGAGCGAATGTGGTATGCATGGTGCGAATGACTGGTTGAGGGGAGGAGTGATTCCCACCCAAGAGACCCCGGGGTCAGTTTAATGTTAGCTAGTGGGTTATTCAAATTTACGAACAGGAGGTTGTTTTGTTGTTGGTGTCGAGAGAAGGCACGAAACCCGTTTGGAGGGGTGCAAGAGTTCATGGACCCGCTGGGAGCGTGGCTGTGGAAAGTTGAGTTTTGTTTCGTGGGCACCCCAGGCACCGGACTAGTCGGCTAGAGTAGGCCAAGGGCCCAAGAGGGGCCGGGATAGTGTAGTGGGCACGGGCGACGCGTCGGAAACGGGACCCGTAGCGCCAGAATGACACGGGGGCAGTGTAGTGGGCACGGGCGACCCTCGGAAAGGGACCTGGGGCATCAACACGCCACGTGGGCATCGAAGGGGGGCAATGCCAAAGAGGGCAACCCCCCGCGTTGTAGGGAGCAGCTAGGCTCGGAGGCAGCCTGCGGCCCTGGGGTGCCATGGTTAGAGTTCGGCAGAGGGGGAGTTCCTGCCAGTTGAGCCACGCTGCCCAGCCAGGAAATTGTGTGAGGGCACGTATGAAAATTTGAGGGCAAGGCCCAAACTTATAATGGACACTAACGCAGGCGACGGGAATCATGGTTTTTAGAACCGATAGTTTTAAAGTGTGAGGCGATTTTGGAAAGCCCCGGGGTAGTTGCAGGTTAATGAATGTTAGGGTAGATAGGTGATGTACCCCTTTGCACCATCCATCCCTTCGCTCGTTGTAGGCCGCTGGACTCACCTTGGTAGATCGCTGAACTCTGAGGAGGTCATTCTGAGGCTTAATTGGGCCTCAAGACAGAACGCTAGCTCTCCTTTATTCCCCTCCAGAGAGGGAACGTAGGGGTTGGGAGTAGGCTAGGTTGACAGGATAGGTTAGCCGGACAAGGACGATAAAGGGGGTTTGGGAGACAATTGTAAAAGGGAAATAAAAATAAAGAGGGGCTAAATTTTGTTGTTTTTGTGGCAAATTAAAGGAGCGGTTATGGACAGAGACAGGGAAAGGTGATAGAGTGGGGGGGGGGGGGAGACGGTAGGCTAGGTCTGAGCCCGCCTTCAAAGCGGCCGGCACCACCGCACACCCTCCAGACCTGATGGAACCACACCAGAGGCCGGCCAGCTTCACCTGCTGGGCTGTTGTGCTGCAGCTGCCTGTTCTGCATGGGCTTACCTTGCCATGCCTAGTTGCCTGCCTCTGCCATGACCCCATGCCTGCTAGCCCTTGTTTGCGTTTTCCCCTGTGTCCATCCATCACCATGCGTGCCAGGACCATCCAGTTTTGTGAGGACTGCCCTGCAGGCAGCCTGTGCATTCAGTCCATTTTTTGTGTTTTGCGACCATCTCCATCCATTCCACTGCACCAAAGACTTTGCTATGACTTTTGCCTTTCCCCTTTCACAGATTACAAGTCCTGGGCCATGGTTTAGTGTAAATTTATAAGTTGAGGTTAAGTTGAGTGAAGATTGTAAATACATGGAACCCCACCTGCATGTTTGTTTTAGCACCGGCAATTTTAGTTAAGTTGTCCAAATGAGTCTGTGAGAGTTTGTTTAGTTACGCAGCGCATTAGGTTATTTATTTTTGGGACATGTGTAAAGAAATGTCGCACTCAGGGATCCGAAGGTAGAACGTACTCGGGGAAAACTTACACATGCTGGTCACACGAAAATTTGACGACTCGGGACGAGTCTCTAAAAAGAGGAGGGGGTAGTGTTACGGATTTGGAATTCAATCGCACACAACATGTAGGTTCCCTCAGTCAGCTATGTCAATAAGTGCACGTTCCCTGGATAGCTCACCTTTCATTGTTTAAATGTTCAGAGATCGATTAGATGCGCTGCGGATCGATTTAATAGTTAGGGAACGAAACCATCGAGACGTCCCTCCCCCTCTTCTGCAGAGAGGAAGAAGAACCCTGCCATCCCGTGACATCAACAACTCCCTCCCACCCGTGGTTGAGCGGGGGAGGGGGTGGATCACGAGGGCATGAGTCGCGCCGGGTACGGGGGAGGGGCTGAAAAGGATAAAGAGGACATCTTTTCTTTGTTCAAGGAGAAGTTTGTAAAGAGTCCCGTGGGAGTCCCGTGGTAGGGCTGAGTTTGTGGGAGTCCCGTGGCAGAGTTCATGTGCTGAGTCCCGTGGGAGGAGTAAGCTTTTTGCTTCGGCAGTTTGGGGAGTCGGGAGGAAGCCAGAAGCCAAGGAGCTGCGTGGAAGTCCGGGAGTCGCGAAGGAGACGCGAGCTGGAGGCGCAGCCTTGCCTGCTGTGTCGCGCAAACCATGCGTTCGTGTGGAGAGAGCTCGACTGCCATACGGAAGGCCCGAGCTCGACCGTGGCTACGCTAGCTGCCGTGGGGAAGGAGCATCGCGGGTCGCCCAAGCGCGTTCGTGTGGAGAGAGCCGGAGAGAGCTCGCCTGCCACTCGATAGGCCCGAGCTCGACCACGGCTACGCTAGCTGCCGTGGGGAAGGAGCATCGCGGGGCGCCCAAGCGCATTCGTGTGGAGAGAGCCGGAGAGAGCTCATCTGCCACACTGAAGGCCCGAGCTCGACCGCGGCTATGCTAGCTGCTGTGGGGACGGGACGTCGCGGGTCGCCCAAGCCAGACACCACGAGGGTGCAGGTAACCTGCAACGGTCTCGTGGGACTCGTTCGGTCTGCCAAGTCCCACGCCATAAAGACCCAAGAGGTCCAGTCTGACCCCATTGCCTTTGATGGGGTCTTTTTCCTGCTTTTCTTTCAAATGAATGTTGTGCGCCGAGTCCCGTAAGTAAAACTGTGTAAGTGACTGTACATTAATAATTGCTTTTAGACGGTTGTAGTGCTTTTGTTGCTTGTATAATTGCATACGTGTTTTGCCTTATTTAATTGCATACGTGTTTCATTATAATAAATGTCCTTGTGTAAATGTAAACCTGCTCGTTTCGTCCATTCCCTCATTGACTGAACATTTCGTGTGTTGGGAGTTAGAAAGCTGTTGGTTTGCCGTAATAGGGGGACATTTGGACCGACGGTTCTTGGCGATTACGCCGCTCGGCATCGCGCACGGACAGGCTCGCCTCGGCGGTTTGTTCCGTTCGAGTTCCGTCGAGGGTGGAATACCCCGGTAGATGGATCACGTGGGTATTTAGGTACATTGAAGATTGGCAATCGACCCTTCCCCACGTGATCTGCCGATTGGCGTATTTCGGTTCTTGTACAAGGACCCGTCGCTCGGAGTTATCCGGGCGGCGATCTATATTCCGGGCGATCGGTCTGACCGAACTGACCATACTCTGTCAGGGTTAGGGTTAGGTTAGGGAGACCATACTCTGTTCCAGAGTGTCGAGTGCTGCTGAAGCAGTTTCTTCATAAGGGTCGATCATGCTTGGTGGTTTGCCATCCCTTTACCAGCAGTAGTCAGGGTAGTAATTTAGAACTTTTTCAGGGTGCTGGCAATAACTCATTTATCCTTCACTAAGGACACCATGGACTTCAACATTTCCCAACTAATGCTGGTAGACAGGATGTCCGTTTAACATCCATCCAAGGGATGGCACACACATTAATGAATCACCCTACCTGTGAAACACTGGTTAGGACATTTATACTTGTATAACTGTGTCACAGTTTAAATAACATTTATAACTGGGTTGTGGTTCAAACCCAGGCGAGACAGCTTAGATGCGAGTGTGCATACCTCCAGGCCATATTTCCAGCCAAATAAATAAATACAACTAGAATGGCACTCAGTTGACCACATACCTCAGTGAGGCTGAACAGTTTACGTTATGTATCCCATTTGATATGCTAGATCTGCATCCGGACCTTAAACAAAATCGAATCAGCTTGTTCTTCTCACCAAACCAACTCATCCACCTCGTTTTGTCAAAATCCATATAAAGTTTTTGAAGTATATCATTTTTGGCCCTATCTCTCAATGGTGAAAAATCATTAAAAAAATTATCGTATCTACATCCGGACTTTCAACAAAATCAAATCAATTTGTTCTTGTCACACACCCAATCTGTCCACCAAGTTCCGTCCGAAAAAGTCCGAACTTTTTGAGATATTTTGCTCACAGCAAAACAGATAGACACAGACAGGGGATAAAACAGTCTCCATCCACCTTCGGTGACAGAGGTAACAAATATGATCGATGCCAGAATCCATCCCAAATGTACCAAATCGGGAGATCACAAAATTGCCAAATTTAACTTTTTTCTCTCATCAATTTCAACAAAGAGCCGAGCACAATACTGCCTGGCAAGATGGCCTAGAGATATGCACACTCGTCTCTAAGATATCTAGCCTGAGTTTGAATCCTGACCCAGCTATAAATGACATCCCAGTGTTGTACAAATAGGGCGATTCATCAATGTGTGGGCCGTCCCTTGGATGGATGTAAAACTGGGTGTCTTATCTACTGGCACTAGTTGGTGGATGTTAAAGTTCCCACAATGCCCTTTACGAATAGTAGGAAAACCATTGCTGGCACCCTGACCAAATGAAAAATTCCTGCCCTAACCTCAGTTGAACGTCAGACCTGGCCAGCTGGTTCGTCAAACCCTTGAGCCAAACTTTCCCTGGCCAACCCCAAAAGAAAGTGGTAATAATTGTGGCCATTAAAGAAGAAGAAGAAGAAGAAGAAGAAGAAGAAGAAGAGTATAGTACAATAATGGCTGAAGCAATTACAATGTTTCTAATGAGAGTCAGATTACATCTGTGACTTGCTACAGGTACCATGTAAACCTGTACTAAGCTGTTCCATGGTCGCATTGTTGGTGAGTAAACCGTCTCCCCCACCAAGTTTCTTGGTGAAGAGAGTAGATGATATGGATACCCAGCAGGATAAAGAACAAAACCTGTCAAAGGTCAGAGGAGCTCCTCATGAGCCAATGGCCATCCATGTATTGTGCCCAACTGTGTCTGCGGACATCCTCCTGCAGTTGGGTTACTTCTTATGAGGAGGCTGGTGGCAGGATTTGCACTCCGGCCACCGTAAAACACTTCATTCCGCAAAACATTCCAAAAGCATTTTAAAAATCTGAAAACCCACTCCGTGGGAGTACGTCCTCTGCAGCTTCCCTTCGCAGAGCAACACACAGGATGACAGGATTGGGGCAAAGCCTTCGGGACCCCCAATCTTTGATGACAGAAGGGAAAACACGGGGTAACCTTCCCGGGTCAGATTGCGGTAGTGTGTGTCGGGGTGGTACTGAGGTGTCATCCACCAGACGGCGGTTTCCTTGGGTTAACCTGAGGCGGTCCCTTCGGGTGGGTGCCTGGAATGTCCTATCCCTAAAAGAGGATGATAACCTGTCTCTGTTATCATCTGAGGTCAAGCATTTGGACATCGGTATTCCAGCACTCTCTGAGGTTCAGAGACCGGATTGCGGTGAGATCATGGCGAGTGGTTACACCTACAATTGGTCTGGTTGCTCTGATGGTTACCATGCCCAAGGAGTTGCTGTAGCTGTGTCCAATAAGCTGACTCCAATGATAATTGGAGTAAAACTGGTCGTCGAGCGTATTGTGAGACTATCCGTCACTCCTTGCATGTCATTTCCCGGTCTCTACATGCTCCGACTGAGGCGAGTGATGTCACCATGAGGGACACATTCTATGGCACACTCGAGTCTGTGGTTGATCAGTGCCCCAGACGAGACACTCTTCCAGACTTGGGGGATTTCAATGCATCGACTGCAACTGATATGGAGAAGAGGGGGAGAAGGGGGGGGGGGAAGAAGAGAAATCCGTTCTCGATCACCAAGTAGAAGTCGTCATGCATCAAATAAAATGTCCTGATATGTGTGAGCGTGCCTTCGTCCGCTGCCAGTGTGCTGCCTTGCCGTGCACCCACTCACAAACAGGCTCGAACACCAATCGACGTCACGTCATCACCCCAGAACCAGGGTTGCCAAGAACAGGTCTCGGGCACAACCAGAATTAATGGTCCAAACGTCACCCACCATCAGGAGCCACCAGGAGCCACAACCGACAAACAGCTGTAAGGAGCTGTGAGACGCTGAGGCGCTGTGAGAAGCTGTAAGGTGCTGAAGCAGTGTGAGGCTGTCACCAGCGATCAAAGCTGCAAGGCTGCAAGGCCATCACCAACTGTCTCAAACTCAACTGTCGCCAGCTCATCAACTGTCTGACTGGAACTGACTGGTGCTGAAAATAGCCGTCACCCAGCTGTCACAAAACTCTCAGAGCTGTAAGAGGCCACAACCAGCTGTTAACCAACTGCCTGTCGTCAACTGACACAACGGTCCTCTCGTCCTTATCATCGGTGGCCAGTCTGGGCGGAACCTCAAGCAGACTTCAGCTAAATCCACCTTGCCTATTGGCGCATCGTTGCACGTGACAAACCACTGCCAGTCTCGCGATCATTCCTGGCTTATGATGCCATGCTTGTGGTGCTGGACGAATGGCAGAAAGCAGCAATTTGCCAGTCACTGAGCAAAAATGTGAAGTGCTCATAAAACGTCAACAACCATCCACAGAGCTACCAAACGTCAATGGAAAGAGGTGGGTGTCGAACGTCGATGGAAAGAGGTGGGTGTCGAACGTCGACGGAAGAGGTGGGTGTGGTAAATGATCCACAGCCATATTTGACTGTCAGAATAACTGCTCAGGAAAAGTCCCTGGTGTACTTAATCAAATGTGCTGTAAGTTCAAGGTGTAAATAAATCTGCCACCTCCAAGTCAATGTGGCTTGATGGAAAGGGGGTATACGAGACTCCGTTGGGCTATCAGCTATCTCACGTGCATGAACATGTCTGTCGTAAAGAGAAAAAGGCCATCCAATAAGAAAGGGAATCTATTATTTACCCTTCTCAACGCATCAAAGTTAGAATCCCACCAGACATGGGGATAGTTCTATCCTGGACATGCATTTAGGAAAATAACTATCTGAGGACCTAAATATTTGTATGCATTCGTCGGATCAAATTCTGAAATCCATAACACTATATCTCTCTCTCTCTCCCTCTCTCTCCCCCTCCCTCTCCCCCTCTCTCTCCCCCTCTCTCTCCCCCTCTCTCTCCCCCTCCCTCTCCCCCTCCTCTCTCTCTCTCTCTCTCTCTCTCTCTCTCTCTCTCTCTCTCTCTCTCTCTCTCTCTCTCTCTCTCTCAAAATGAAACGGATTCACTTTCCAAGGGGTTTGGTAACAAATTCAAGATGTGAATCATCCTCTACTCGAGTAAAGTCTTACTACATCAGAAATTAGACACATACTATAGAAGAAAAAAGAAAATGGCAGTGAACCAACAGTGTGTCCACATTTGAATATAACATAGAGAGGGTAATAAACAAACAGTAAAATCGATTTCCCACCCCTGCCCCCCCCCCCATTTTGTGAATAATATTGAGGCTCATGGAAGAGCTGGAACATATAATTGACGAGGATGTAACAGAACAAAAGTAACAGTAGAAAGAGAGAGAATGCGAAGATGGGATACACCAATAGCAGCATTGCGGGACAAAATAGAGGGAGATTTGGATAAATAAAATTTACATGGAAAATGAGGGGAAGGGGAGGACACAGGGGGGTGAACAAAATGGATACAAATGCACATTCTCAGAAAGGAAAAACTGCAAACTTGGAAAGAGCTACTCTTGAGCAGGGTAAATGGGGTAGAAGCGATCATGGTTGTGGAGGGGGAGATGATCTGAGATGATGGTGAACAGCTGTCTTGAAGTCCTGGTAAAAAGAATGAGATTGAAGAGCATGTGGAAGTTGGCCCCACAGGTGGGGGGAGAGGGGAGTGGAATGAAAGAGTGGAGGTGAGCAGTGATTCTTGATTTTGGGAATTTCACCAGAAGGGGTTCATTCGCACTGGCCTGCAGATACCTTTACAACTGCTTGTCGGATTGACAGGGATTTCAAAAGATCCCACTCCTCGACACCAAATGTTAGAAATCCGTCTCGAGGTGGATTATAGGGGGAGCTCCGATCATTGATTCCGCGATAGCGGTCCTGAAGCAGCCATACCACGGATAACTCTGCAGTGTGATGGGTTGCTAAGCAACCACAACCCCTCAGGTCAGGTTAGATCTGTGACCTGCTACAAGTACCATATAAACCTGTACTAATCTGTTCCATAGTCGGGTTGTCGGCGACTAAACCGTCTCCCCCACCAGGCTTTCTGGTGAGGAGGGTGTTTGGATATTGACACCCAGCAGGATTAAAAACAAAACCTGTCAAAGAGTGGAGGAGCTCCTTGTGAGCCAAGGCCATCCATATCTAGTGCCCAACTGTGTCTGCAGACGTCCTCCTGCAGTTGGGTTACTTTTTATTAGGTTGGTGGCAGGATTTGCACTCCGGCCACCGTAAAACCCTTCATTCTGCAAAACACAAAAACGCAAAAAAATCTGAAAACCCACTCCGTGGGAGTACCTCTTGTCCAGCTTCCCTTCGCAGGGCAGCTCACCGGATGATGCGATTGGGGCAAAACCTTCGGGACCCCCAATCTTTGATGAAAGGAGGGACACCACGGGGTAACATCCCTGGGTCAGATTGCGGGAGAGTGTGTCGGAGTGGTGCTGTGGTGTCGTCCACCAGACGGCAGTCTCCTTGGGTTAACCTGAGGCGGTCCCTTCGGGTGGGTGCCTGGAATGTCCTATCCCGAAGAGAGGATGATCACCTGTCTCTGTTATCATCTGAGCTCAAGCGTTTGGACATCGGTATTGCAGCACTCTCTGAGGTTCGGAGACCAGATTGCGGCGAGTTAATGGTGGGTGGTTACACCTACTATCGGTCTGGTCGCTCTGATGGTTACCATACTCAAGGAGTTGCTGTAGCTGTGTCCAATAAGCTGACCCAAATGATAATTGAGGTAACACCGGTCAACGAGCGTATTATGAGACTAAGGATTCCTCACTCCTTTTGTGTCATTTCCCTGGTCTCTGTCTATGCTCCGACTGAGGCGAGTGACCTCACCGTGAAGGACACATTCTACGCCATGCTCAAGTCTGTGGTTGATCATTGCCCCAGACGAGATACACTTCTAGTCTTGGGGAATTTCAATGCATCGACTGGAACTGATAGGGATGGTTATGAGACATGTGTTGGTCCCCAAGGGTCAGGAACTATGAACCAGAATAGCACTAAGTTCCTTGACTTTGCAAGAAGTCATGGACTTAGGTTGGCCGGTTCATGGTTTCAGCGCCCACAAGCTCATCGCTGGACTTGGTATTCCAACGCTGGCAGTGTGGCAAAGGAGATTGACCATGTCCTCATTGACGGTCGCTGGAGGATGATCCAGAACTGCAGGGTCTACCGGAGTGCTCAGTTCCTCAATACTGACCACAGGCTTGTTGTAGCAACTCTAAAGCTGCACCTTAAATCCTGGAGAATGGTACCATCCCAGCCGAGGCTGGATGTTGGCAAGCTCAAGGATGAGAGAGTAGCTGAGGAGTTTGCGAACAGGCTGAGTGGACATTTGGGGTGTCTGGGTGCTTTTGGGGGGGGGGGGTCCTGAAGAGTTGTGGAGTGCCTTCAAGACCACCGTCCTTGATGTTGCCGGTGGATGTCTTGGAACTCACTGCAGGGCAAAGAAGAATTTTGTCTCTCAAGCGACACTGGATTCCATTGGCCAGAGTCGCAGGGCCAGGCTGAATGGCAGAGCTGAGCTGTGTAGGGAGCTGAGGCGTAAAACTTTACGTGCACTAAGGGTGGACAAGGAGGCCTATGTGCGAGGAATCTGTGAGGGGTAGAGCATCACCTGTGGACAGGTGATTCTCGTCCCGCTTACAGGGGAATTCGCGCATTGCGTTCATCCAAGCCCATCCCTCGGAGCACTGCAGTTCGAGCAGAGAGTGGCGGGCTCTTGACAGAGGAGTCTGAAGTGAAGGCCCGCTGGGCTGGTTACTTTGAGCGGTTGTACCAGGCTGATCCCCCATCTGTCGAGTTGGACGCAAACGGTGTTACAATCCCTGTTACTGCCCTCCAATCAACTGTGGTCCACCTTCACTTGTGGAAACACGGGCTGCGGTGAACCGGTTGAAACGGGTTAAAGCTCCAGGGATCTGTGGCATCCATGCTGAACTTCTCAAGGCTGGTGGAAATGCTGCACTCGTGTCGTTGCATGCAGTTTTGTGCTCTGCCTGGAACACAGGCATCATTCCAACTGATTGGAAGAGGGGCCTTGTTGTCCCTCTCTGGAAAGGGAAGGGTGATCACCAAGACTGCAACAACTACTGAGGTGTGAGGCTGCTCTCAGTGCTGGGCAAGATCTTTGCTCGGATAATTCTTGATAGGGTTCGCCACCATCTGCTTGAGCACCAGCGTCCAGAGCAGTCAGGCTTTACACCAAAGAGGTCAATGATTGACCGTATCCTTGCTCTTCGTGTCCTTACCTAACGCAGATGAGAGTTTCGGCAGGGGCTGCTTGTAGCCTATGTTGATCTCTGTAAAACGTTCGATTCAGTGAATCGGGATGCCCTCTGGAGGATTCTTGGTCTTCGTGGGGTGCCACCAAAACTGATCAATCTGATGTCTGAAATCTACTTTGGTACTGAGAGTGCTGTGAAGTGTGGTGGTCCCGTCTCTGACTTATTTCCAGTTGTTACTGGAGTTCCTCAGGGGTGTGTACTGGCCCCCACACTTTTCAGCACTTGCATGGACTGGATTTTAGGGAGGATGTTGGAAAGATCAAGCTGCAGTGCATCGTTTGGAAATGTCAAGATCTCGGACCTTGATTTCGCAGATGATGCAGTCATCTTTGTGGAGTCTTTCGATATCCTTTTGGGGGCCCCCGAGGAGCTGAATGAGGAGTCGGAGCCGCTGGGATTATGGGTTTCTTGGGTCAAAACTAAGATCCAGGCTTTCAATGACATCTTGGATGCTGCTTTCCTGTCTGTGTCTGTTTGTGGTGAGGATGTTGAGGTCGTGGAGAGATTCACTTACCTTGGCAGTGATATTCATGTCTCTGCTGGCTGTGAGTCAGAGGTCAATTGACGTCTGGGTCCGTCCTGGGGAGTCATGGATTCACTGGATCATGGGGTGTGGCACTGCCGGTACCTGTGCGGGAGGACGAAAGTCCGAGTCTTCAGGTCCTTGGTGCTTCCAGTCTTGCTCTATGGATGCGAGACTTGGACTCTGACCAAGGATCTGAGACAGAGACTTAATTCCTTTGGTACCAGGTCTCTTCGGAGAATCCTTGGCTATCACTGGTGAGATTTTGTGTCCAACGAGCGGTTGCTGAGAGAGACTCGGATGAGATTTGTTTCCTGCATGGTCCGTGAGCGTCAGTTGCAGCTGTATGGACATGTGGCTCGTTTCCCTGATGCTCATCCTGCTCACCAGATTCTCTCAGCGAGGAAGTCTCGTGAGTGGAGGAGGCTAATGGGCCGACCACGTGCCTCTTGGTTGCAGCAGGTTGACCAGCATCTCAATGAGATGGAGATGGGCCTGGCGTCTGCCTGGGGGAAGGCCAGACGGAGGTCCCTGGAGTACCGGTGGAAAGTGGACGTAGCGACGCGCTGTTCTGGCACATGCTCCCATACCTGACCTGACCTGACAGATGCCATCTGAGATACTCAATATACATGGGGTCCAGTGTCTAAATCCCACTTTACCTTCCAGGATAATTAAACACCCCAGATGGGGAACTGTGCTTTCAATGCGCCACCGAGATCAAGATACGGTTGAGCATTACCAATGGTGAACACGTTGGCTACCGACTACCCAAAATGGAACAGCAGGGGAGAACTCCCTATACAATACACGATGCTTAACGAATACAGTCTGACAACCAGATAGTTTGGAAAAGGGGTTGCTATTTCACAAAAGGCACTATGTACAGTTCAAGCAATGTCACAAAGAAAATCTTACCCGAGGCAAGCATCGAAGCCTCCTTACTCATTCAACATACCAAAGATGCATTTTAATTCTGGGAAAAAGGAGAGAAGTAAGAAAATAGAGTGAAGAAGATGGGGCATGTTTGCAACCCCGTGCTCACCCAAACGTTAACCAGCTGCTTCATGTGCATCCAAATGGTGGAGGGTTGGGGGAATGATGTGCATGTTAGGATATGTGCAGAGGATGAGTGCATAGGTGTTAGATGAGGGGTGTGAAGTGTGAAAGTCGGTTAGCCATAAAAAGGCAGTTGGCACTTTTGTTGATTGCTCTTGCATCCAAAGGGGAAGAGGTAGAAGTAGAGACAGTAAGAAGAAAGTTTGTTCGAGTCAGTGCGTTTGATGACTGCACCCAGAAGCTCTCACTTACTCGGCCCTTCTACTTTCAACTTGACTTCGTCCATGCTGGCTTTCTCGAGGGGCACCAGCTTTCTAATTTCTCTCCAAGCACCAGCTTGCTCGGTCTCCAGCTCCCAGACACTGCACTGTTCTGAACTCCAGCCCAGACCTTTATAACAAATAATGTCTTCTCCAACATGTCCGCTCACGTTTTGATCAGATTGCCTTCCCATTGGACAGCCATGTGACCTGGTGAAGTTCATTCGTTGCTTCAAAGCTGGACAGTGCGCCGAGGGGTGGTGATCCAGCGGCATAGCGGCGAGCATTCAGTACTTGCTCTGACGCCACTTGTTCTTTCGACGACGTTTTCATTGCTGATGGGGCTTCCTCAGCTCCGCCAATCGCTCCCTCATTGCCACCTCTTCGCCGCAGTTGAGCCCCTCTCACGCTGTCTGGGTCGCCATGTCCATTCAACCCTCGATAGCATATGCAGGCTTTCACGTGTGGAGTGGCTTGATTTTTGGTGTGATGTTGTGGAAATCATGTTTTATAGTGTGTTTGGATGAGATGTAGAGAGATAGATAGATAAGAAAAGACACACAATGGGTTTTGATGCTACGACAAACACAACGCGTTTTCCCTTCCCATACTGAACATGGGATCCCCAAATTCGCTACACAATATATTACGTAGATAACTATACCAGGGTTTCTTTATATGTTGATACGCGTTAACCCTTACGTCTCTGAAATCCGTCGCAGAACATCAAGAGCAAAAGTTTCAATTTTCTTCTGATGAATGATATATGACATAATCTGTCTTTGTCAGGCCTGTGTTTTATCTCCAAGCTCCACTAAGAGCCTTCAATCAATATAAAATCAATAAAACTACCAAATAGTGGTGAAGATTAACAACCCGATCAAAGCAAAGTCAACGTTACCCCAAACATGATGTGAATATGAAGTTTGATTTATTTGTTTTATGACCGTGCCTGTTGCATACTTACCAATACACATCACAGCCAGCGCAACACCAAGGAGGAGATGATGGAACATCACTGAGGATTTGTCCCTGGACACAAAACATCAGGGATTCGAGCAACAAGGAAGATGCATTATAAAGAATCAGATATTATTCACAATACGTGTTATTGCGATGAAAATTAACGGAAGTTTTTTTATGTCCAACATCTGGAGTCATAGATGAGCAAGGAGATGCAGGCTACGAAGGTAGTGAACTGGTAGAGGGACAACAGATAGCACTGAACAACAAATTTCAAAATTTTTTTTTTACTGGAGATGTGTAAAGTGATTAAGACTAATTTGGGTACGCTGATTTCAAAAATCATAACCGTTTTGCTGTATCACGTCAGGATTTTCAGGAACAGAAATATTCCCATTGCCTAGAAGTCAGGATTTCAATGAAATTTACATATGTCTTTAACATGTCTATTTCGTACAATTGTTGTTAACTTGTGTTATATTTCTTTCTTTCAGATAAAGATGAGTAGGCGTTCCTGTACCAATCATCCTGACAACTTCTGTTATGTCTGTGGTCGGTATACCAAAAAGATCAACAGCGAAGTATATCTACAGCAGTGAAAATGAAGGCCGCCTACTTTCACTACTTCGGGTGTAAGGTGGGGGACCAAGAACAGAGCTGGGCACCACACATCTGCTGCACAAGCTGTCACACAACCTTGACTCAGTGGTTGGTGGGCAAGCGCGCGAGCATGCCATTTGCGGTGCCCATGATATGGCGTGAGCCGCAGAATCATCATGATGATTGTTATTTCTGCTGCACAAGCATCGCCGGCTTCAACAAGAAGAATAAAGGTCACATCAAGTACGCTGACTGCGTCTCTGCTCGTAAACCTGTGCCTCATGATGACGAGAACCCCGTTCCAACACCTCCAGCTGATCAGAACATAGCTGTAAGCAGTGGTGAAGAGGATGGTGATGATGAACCTTTTGAACCCGACACTCAAGAATCACACCTTCTGAACCAGGGAGACTTAAATGATCTTGTAAGAGATCTCTCGCTGTCAAAGGCGAAGGCAGAGCTGCTTGGATCAAGGCTGCAGCAGTGGAATCTACTTGAACCTAACACCAAGATATCCTTGTTCAGAGCACGTCACAGAGACATGGCTGAGTTCTTTGAGATGGAAGACACGATGACATTCTGCAGTGACATCAACGGTCTGTTGAAAGAACTTGGGTGTGATCACGATCCTGCAGACTGGCGCCTCTTCATCGACTCGGGGAAGAACAGCTTGAAGGCTGTTTTGCTCCACAATGGCAACGAGAAACCATCAGTCCCACTGGCTCACGCGTTCGGCATGACAGAGACCTATGAGACTATGCGGCAGCTGCTTGATTCCATCAAGTACAATGACTTCAACTGGCACATACATCTGCGGAGACTTGAAAGTGGTGGCGCTGTTGTTAGGGCTGCAGTCAGGCTACACGAAATACATGTGCTTCCTTTGTCTCTGGGATAGCAGAGACGACAAGAATCACTGGACGAAGAAAGATTGGGAAGAGCGAAAAGAGCATGTACCTGGTCGACACAACGTGAAGCATGTCGCCCTTGTCGACCCAGCCAAGGTTTTCCTTCCACCACTCCACATAAAGCTCGGCTTGATGAAAAGTTTTGTACGGGCAATGGATCTGAATGGGCGTGGGTTTTTATACCTCAAGGAAAAGTTTGGCAACACCTTGTCGGAGGCCAAGATCAAGGCTGGTGTCTTTGTTGGACCGCAAATCCGACAGATTATGAAGGACGAAACTTTTCCGACAACTCTAAACCCCAAAGAGCTGGCAGCGTGGAGGAGCTTCAAAGCTGTGACGGACAACTTCTTGGGGAACGAGCGCGCGGACAACTATGAAGAAATAGTGCAGCAGCTGCTGGAGTCCTTCAGGAAACTTGGCTCCAGGATGTCCCTGAAAATCCATTTCCTACACCAGCACCTGAACTTCTTCCCTGACAACTTGGGAGCAGTCTCGGACGAGCACGGCGAGCGATTCCACCAAGAGATTTCACTCATGGAGACGCGTTACCAAGGGCGGCACAACCCGAACATGATGGGCGATTTCTGCTGGTTTCTGCATCGTGAAACTGACACAGAGCAGCACAAACGCAAAGCCAAATGCCTAAAGCATTTTTAATTAGATTCTAGTGGAGTTTTTCTGTAATTTCTATAATTTTGAAGCATTCATGATGAAATAAATGAATAAATGAATTTTTGTAAATTTCATTGAAATCCTGACTTCTAGGCAATGGGAATATTTCTGTTACTGAAAATCCTGACGTGATACAGCAAAACGGTTATGATTTTTGAAATCAGCGTACCCAAATTAGTCTAAATCACTTTACACATCTCCAGTAAAAAATTTTTGTTGTTCAGTGTAGTCGCAACAACCCGGATAGCAAGTTGTACTCAAATCGACATCGAACCAATGTCTTCATTGTTGGCTCATCATTATTGATTAAATTATACCTTGCTATGTGGGTAGTAAGGGAAAGAACGAAAAGGAAAAGATGAGAGAGGAGGGGAGGAAACACTGCAACCTGCAAGTAAGAGTTTTAGGGTTAATGGGGGTAGAAAAGACCATGGGGAGGGATGGGATTTATGATTTTTAAAATCACCATCCAAAATATTTGTTCAAGTTAATCAAAGCAGAAGCACAAGGAGGACACAATAAGCAAAGCAAAAAACAAACAAGAAAAGAGGAGAGAGGTGGGGGAGGAACAGTAACCTACAATTAGGACGGTTGAGTTAGGAAGGGTTTATGGGGGTAGAAAATGCGGGTAGAAATAGAATTTATAACTAAAACTACTAAGCATAGTTGATCAAAGTGAAACCTTGAAGTGAGACACTCAATCGATGTTAATATCTGTCAAAGACAATGTTGCAGCCTGCAAGAGTCACGCGTTACCTGTAGTCGTATTAATGAAAATGAGTACCTGTAATCCGTTATGATTTACTCATTGAGCCGATTACAGCTACTCGTGTTTTATATGTTACTCTTGAGGATTACATTTGGTGGAGGAAAGAACAAATATTACAACATGAACACAGCAAATAGAGCAAAAGTTATATTTTCTAATACCTCGCTCCGTTACCAATTACCATTATGGAGTAAAGCAGTGTCTGATACATCAAATAAAAAAAACAAAATTAAACTGTTCTTACCCCTGACTTTAGGAAGGAAAATGGCACCTTCCACTACTTGCTAAACCTAAACAGAAAGATAGTAGGTTAGCAGGTGCCATCATAGATGGAAAGTGACCCGCATTCTATGGGTTTGACACGTTGTTTGTGAAAACCTGCAGACCCGTTTTCATGTGGTCAAAACCCGTATTGGATGGAAAGTAGGATCATTTTTAAAAACATAATGTTTCACTTCCATTCCACTCGCAAGAACTGACACAGACTGATAGACCTGCAGTCGATATGCAGGGTATCACTCCAGTGTCTAATCTAATGGCTGTGTGATGTCATGAGCTTTCCCTCTCCAAAGGCCATGTCGACGTCCTCCAGGATTCTGCACACACTATTACGTCACTTCCAATCACGTCGACTATATTGCTGTCACCACGACTCAATCCATCTGCGATTTCCATATTGCCATCACCACGAATAAACCGATCTGCGATTTCAATATTGCCGTCTCCATGAATCAATCGATCTGTGATTTCAATATTGCCGTCACCACGAATCAATTGATCTGCGATTTCCATATTGCCGTCACCACGAATCAATTGATCTGCGATTTCCATATTGCCATCACCACGAATCAACCGATCTGCGATTTCAATATTGCCGTCACCACGAATCAATTGATCTGCGATTTCCATATTGCCATCACCACGAATCAATTGATCTGCAATTTCCATATTGCCATCACCACGAATCAACCGATCTGCGATTTCAATATTGCCGTCACCACGAATCAATTGATCTGCGATTTCAATATTGCCGTCACCATGAATCACTCGATCTGCGATTTCCATATTGCCGTCACCACAAATCAATTGATCTGTGATTTCCATATTGCCATCACCACGAATCAACCGATCTGCGATTTCAATATTGCCGTCACCATGAATCAATCGATCTGCGATTTCAATATTGCCGTCACCATGAATCAATCGATCTGCGATTTCAATATTGCCGTTACCATGAATCAATCGATCTGCGATTTCAATATTGCCGTCACCACGAATCAATCGATTTGTGATTTCAATGTTGATGTCACCATGTATCAATCGATCTGCAATTTCAATATTGCCGTCACCACAAATCAATCGATCTGCGATTTCCATATTGCCCTCACAACGAATCGATTGATCTGCAATTTCCATATTGCCGTCACCACGAATCAATCGATCTGCGATTTCAATATTGTTGTCACCACGACTCAATCGATCTGCAATTTCAATATTGCCGTCACCACAAATCAATCGATCTCCGATTTCCATATTGCCCTCACAACGAATCAATTGATCTGCAATTTCCATATTGCCGTCACCACGAATCAATCGATCTGCGATTTCAATATTGTTGTCACCACGACTCAATTGATCTGCGATTTCCATATTGCCGTCACAATGAATCAACTGATCTTCAATTTCAATATTGCCGTCACCACGAATCAATTGATTTGCGATTTCAATATTGTTG
The DNA here is from genome assembly GCF_056783735.1 of Eptatretus burgeri. Lineage (NCBI taxonomy): Eukaryota > Metazoa > Chordata > Myxini > Myxiniformes > Myxinidae > Eptatretus > Eptatretus burgeri. The sequence continues at coordinate 99,985,517 of NC_140968.1, read as the reverse complement.
TCACCACGAATCAATCAGTCTGCTATTAAAATCGCATCAGTCGATCTCATAAAATCTATGTTTGGATCAATTGCTTGCAATAATTGGAAAGCTATTTGATGTACCAATCAAATGGTACCATGTTTGTAAAGGTAGTTTCTACCTGAATGGAGAAAGGGACTGTTAACCTTCTATTCATGAATGAAAAAACAAGTCAAAAAATGCGTTTGTTACTACAATGAAAGAGAATAAAAACACAATTTTGCCCCCGAGATGGGGGGTCAACAGGTAGGTCCTGCATCTCGAGGGTTTCGGTTACAGAAATGTACTACACGCATAAATTCCCCTTCCAGGTGACACCCCACCTCCATCTACAACCTGACTGACAGTATACCAGCATGAATATGTGAAAATCTTCTGGTTAACTTGTGATGGGATGAAAAAATCTTGTAGATACAACAGAATGAAAAAGTATTTCAAAAGAAAGTGTTCAGGAATCAATAAAATACCCTTGTTCAGCTTGAGTGCAAAATATATGCAAATGAATGATGTGTTTTGCTGAAAACTAGGCCAATGAAGTCTGTTATGCATCTCATAGCTTTATTATGTTTGTTTGTTTGTTTCTCTGCCTTTCTGACGATTTTCTCTTCAACTACTTGACCAGGGACCATAAAACCCACATCATTACCCACACGAAGCAAAGGGTAGGGTTAAGCAGTTGGTTCACTTCTATCTTTCTGTCTGTCTATTTACAAATATCAGTTTATGATCGAGGAACAACTGAATATCAATTGAATGTTTTATTTTGAACATGACTCGGAAAACGAACATGCAGTTTTAGCAGTACTTTGGATTTGAATTTGTCCTGATTTCACATGCGCAAAGATTAGTGAGATAATGTTTTCAGTCTGTCTGTCTGGCAGTCAAAACAAATTGAAAATCATTCCAAACAGTAAACTTACTGATTTTAAGGATGGCATAAAGGACACAATAAACAGGCACAAATAACGAATGTAATGTGTTGGATAAGGTGGTTTAAAAGACCCTGGCTGCAGCAACGGTGGTAACCTTCCGGAATTTTCTTCTCTCCGACCTTTAAAATCCTTATTTTATTTTAATTTAATTACTTACTTGAACACTTTAGAACACAAATCGCTTTTTTGACACTTTCAAAACCCTTCTGTTTAGCAGTACTTTCAAAATATTATGGCATTTTACATCATCACAACCAATCAAATTTTCTGCTCGGAGAATGTAATAATGGGAAAGAATGTTGTTAAGAATGGGAAGGACAGAGAGTTGGGAATGGGGGTGGGGGGGGCAGAGAGTTGGGAGAGGGAGGTTGATGCATTGGGAGGTGGGTTGTGGACGAGGGGTTTAGGACTTGAAGAAGAAAGGGGGAGTGGAGTTCAGAGAGTTGAAGAGGGGAGGGGGACAGATAGTTGGGGAAGGATGGGGGGGTGAAGCCTTGAGGTTGGGAAAGAGGGTTGAGAACTTGCGTTTGGGAGTAGGGTTGCAGACTTGGGGTTGGGGGGGGGTATAGTTGAAGACTTGAAGTCACATTTTACATTCCGTAGAATTTCCTCAGATCTCTGCGAGTATAAATGAAATGATAACAGGATACTGATATTGATAATGGATATGAGAAGAAACACCAAAATGTTTAATTATTTTGTCAATGGGAAATTCACTTTATGTGATGTTTAATCTCAAAATAAATTTACCCTAAGTTATAAACTTTTTGATTCAACATGTTTTTAGTTGATAAAAGCTATTTACCTTCAGTGGTTTGGCCAAATAGTTTCACTATTTTATAAATTCAACATAAAATCGGTGAATTAGACCATCAAGTTGAACTTCAATGGAAGGAAAGGTCTCAATTATAGATCGAGCAAGATTACTACATCTGTAACCAGGGGTTCACATAACAGGTACTCAGGTACTCATGCGCGGTAAAAATAAAACTAAATGTGAACTTCAAAAGATGCTCTGAAAGCTCAAAAGCGTACTCCTACAACAGAGGCTTTTGATGGAAGGTTTTCTCAGCTCGTGTCGGAAAGATTCTTCCATGATAATTCTGATGTACAGTTCCGTACTGTGATTTCAAAATTTAGGTGTACAAAATTGAGTTTATAAATTATAACATTATAATTTACTCATGTGGTATGCTGACACATTGTAAGCAATAACGAACTGTGCTTCCCCATTGCCTCGGGTCACTCATCTGCATTTTTCCTGAATTTATTTTCTTTCTTTTTTTTCATTTAATTATGTTTTTATTTACGGATGTTGTCTGACGGTTCTGTGAGTTTTTTCCTCGGTGTATCGGCTTTGATGTCCATCAGTACGCAAAATTTCCACTTTCTACGTCACCCGGTAGGTACTGAACTTAAATATCAGTCAGTCACTCAGTGAGTCAGTGAATCAGTGGTTAGAATGAGCTTTATATATTAGATAAGTTATATTATAACCTATAAGATTTCATTTTTAAAAATGGTGTGAACCCCTGATTATGCAGAATGATTATAATTAGGGAATTAGTAAGGGTTGGTAAGAGGGATCTTTAACAAAATTAATCAAATAATTTTATATAAGAAAGAGAATGCTCAGAGCAAATGGAATGGTGGGATAATCAAGAGGTATGCAGATCCACCTTTAAGCTGTCCAGGTTGGGTTTGAATTCAGACTCAGCTTTTAACTATCACCCTGGTGATGCACATGCAGGACAATTCTTCAATGTGTGTGCTGACGTTAAGCTGGGTCTCCCGTCTGCTGGCATTGTTGGTGGACGTTAAACATACTATGGTGTCGTACATGAAGAGTAGACGAGTTATCACCAGCAACCTGAACAAATTACAACCTCCTGAACAGATCACCTTCAGGCGAACATCATGGGGCTTGCCCAGCCCGTTCGTAAAAGACTTGAGGAGCAAAAAACGTTCCTTGACCTGATCCCACAAAGTGTGATTAATTGGGACTTTTAAATAAATAGGAGTAGTAGTAGTAGAAGTAGTAGTTGTTGTAATATGATAAAGGAATACAAAGTGTTAAATATTAAAAAAAAAAAAATTCTCTATATAAGTAATTATAAGTAGTCAATGTCTGGTTCATGGTGAGTATTCATGAAGAGCAAAACAGATGAACAGATGAAACTGTTCAACAGATGAAAACAGCAAAACATCAAACAGATGAACCTGATATATGAACACGACAATGACCTCGTACTACAAAATAAAAATCAAACTCAAACCCCTTCAATCAACTTCAAATATCCAAAGACAGAAAATAAAGATATGGATGAAGATTCTTCTTCATTATCAGTTTACTTAAAACATCTCTGGAATTGTTATGGAGTTCCAATACACGAACGATCGGTAGAGGTTTGTTTCTTTAATATACACAAAGAAACATGTTTTTTTTAACGCAGAGCAAACTATTTGATGTCATACAATCATGATAAGTAACCGTACTTATACCGGCAACAAAAACATCCTCCGATGACACGGTAAAGCGAGGCAGGTAAGAGCTTACCTTCCGATTGGAACCTTTGCATGGTGCATCTCTACCCTCTTGTTTAATCTGAAGAGCTTTTAGGGTAAGGGGAGGGTGTTGTGGGAACAGACATGGAATGTATTGTGGTTATACACAGGTTGTCACCACAAACCTTTGGTTGGGAAAGGAAACAACTCTCATCACCACAAGGCTCTGTTATAGGTGATAAGAGTTTAACACTCATGTTCACCAGGTTTAACACTCTTGTTTTAGCAAAATCGACCATGGAATGTTTATTTCCTGAATTTATTATTTTACAGCTCAAACGTCAATGGTGAAGGAAATATTGAAATTCCAATTAAATATGTGTATAAACAAACAGGTAAAGGGAAATAGATGATTAAAAGGAAGAAAAGAATCCAATGCTCACCTATTACTCCCTATTTAAAGACAATTTGTGTGTGGCTGCCGGTCCAGAGTTTATCTTAAGCTGTTTCCTTTACTGATCAAGAAGGATGAGCATCATTTGTCACAAAAATCAGGTTTCCCTGATGAACCGCATTGTGTATCGTGCAAACCACAGAATGGTTTGTTTTGGGGTAAAGTGTGGAGAAAACTTTCTTCATCTGAACAGAGATTGTGACATGTTTGTAAGCTTTGCCAAAGACATTCCAAAGAAATGTGTCAAAGGAAGTGTATTGTCACTGTTCTGAGACTTCGGCGGTGGGGTGGGGGGGGGGGGGAGGGAGAGTTAAAACAAAAACGATAATTGATTTGCAATACATTTTCCCTTTCGGTCCCAAGGAATGCTCAGGAGATAAAAATTTGTTTGGGTTAAGCACACACACAAGCCCATACCAGAACCTAAATGAAGAAGAAGAAACTCTCCAATCCACCATGTTTCCTTGACTTGTGTTTTCGTTCGTTTTCAGGTTTTGCCTGTTTCATATTAAACATAACCCAATGGACATACATGAAGCGAAAACATGCCTATGGCTGATGTGCATATATAATACATCATGACTATATACCTGGGACTTACACCCAGGCCGAAGACTGTGATCTATGCTGCTTCATGCAATGTTGGCGTCTTTTTTTCACATATTATACATGCTTCAAAATCCCGTCTATTCAAATGACCACCAACCTACCCGATATGAAAAATCCTGTCTTTTCAAATAACCACCTACCTACCTCAGATGAAAAATCCCGTCTTTTCAAATGACCACCTTCCAACATGAGATGAAAAATCCCGTCTTTTCAAATGCCCACCTCCCTGATATGAAAAATCCCGACTTTTAAAATGACCACCTCCCGACCTCATATGAAAAATCCCGTCTTTTCAAATGACCACCGACCGACCTCAGATGAAAAATCCCGTCTTTTCAAATGACCACCTTCCTTCATGATATGAATAATCCCGTCTTTTCAAATGACCACCTTCCTTCATGATTTGAAAAATCCCATCTTTTCAAATGACCACCTACCTGAAAGGAAAATCTCGACTTTTAAAATGAGCACCTACCTACCTGAAATTAAAAATCTCGTCTTTTCAAATGACCAACTACCTACTGGATATGAAAAATCCCGTCTTTTCAAATGACTACCTCCCTACCCGATATGAAAAATCCCATCTTTTCAAATGACCACCGACCTTATATGAAAAATCCCATCTTTTCAAATGAGCACCAACCTACCCGATATGAAAAATCCCGTCTTTCAAATAACCACCAACCTACCTCATTTGAAAAATCCCGTCTTTTCAAATGACCACCTACCTACCAGATATGAAAACTCCCGTCTTTTCAAATGACCACCTACCTGAAAGGAAAATCTCGACTTTTAAAATGAGCACCTACCTACCTGAAATTAAAAATCTCGTCTTTTCAAATGACCAACTACCTACTGGATATGAAAAATCCCGTCTTTTCAAATGACTACCTCCCTACCCGATATGAAAAATCCCATCTTTTCAAATGACCACCGACCTTATATGAAAAATCCCATCTTTTCAAATGAGCACCAACCTACCCGATATGAAAAATCCCGTCTTTCAAATAACCACCAACCTACCTCATTTGAAAAATCCCGTCTTTTCAAATGACCACCTACCTACCAGATATGAAAACTCCCGTCTTTTCAAATGACCACCTATCTACCTGATATGAAAAATCCCGTCTTTTCAAATGACCACCTACATACCTGATATGAAAAATCCCGTCTTTTCAAATGACCACCTTCCTCCCTGATATGAATAATCGCATCTTTTCAAATGACCACCTATCTACCTGATATGAAAAATCCCGTCTTTTCAAATGACCACCTTCCTCCCTGATATGAATAATCGCATCTTTTCAAATGACCACCTACCTACCTACCTCACATGAAAAATACCATCTTTTCAAATGACCACCTTCCCACCTGATATGAAAAATCCCATCTTTTCAAATGACCACCTACATACCTGATATGAAAAATCCCGTCTTTTCAAATGACCACCTATCTACCTGATATGAAAAATCCTGTCTTTTCAAATGACCACCTTCCTCCCTGATATGAATAATCACATCTTTTCAAATGACCACCTACCTACCTCACATGAAAAACCCCGTCTTTTCAAATGACCACCTTCCCACCTGATATGAAAAATCCCATCTTTTCAAATGACCACCGACATACCTGATATGAAAAATCCCGTCTTTTCAAATGACCACCTATCTACCTGATATGAAAAATCCCATCTTTTCAAATGACCACCAACCTACCTGATATGAAAAATCCCATCTTTTCAAATGACCACCAACCTACCTGATATGAAAAATCCCGTCTTTTCAAATGACCACCTACCAACCTGATATGAAAAATCCCGTCTTTTCAAACGACCACCTCCCTACCTCATGAAAAATCCCGTTTTTTCAAATGACCACCTACCTCATATGAAAAATCCCGTCTTTTCAAATGACCACCCACCGATCTGATATGAAAAATCCCGTCTTTTCAAATGACCACCTTCCTTCCTGATTTGAAAAATCCCATCTTTTCAAATGACCACCTCCCCACCTGATATGTAAAATCCCGTCTTTTCAAATGACCACCTTCCTGATAATCCCGACTTTTCAAATGACCACCTTCCGACCTGAAATGAAAAATCCCGTCTTTTCAAATGACCACCTTCCAACATGAGATGAAAAATCCCGTCTTTTAAAATGACCACCAACCTACCTGATATGAAAAATCCCATCTTTTCAAATGACCACCAACCTCCCTGAAATGAAAAATCCCATCTTTTCAAATGACAACCGACCTGATATTAAATATCCCATCTTTTCAAATGACCACCTACATACCTGATATGAAAAATCCCGTCTTTTCAAATGACCACCTACTTACCTGATATGAAATATCCCGTCTTTTCAAATGACCACCATCCCACCCGATATGAAAAATCCCAACTTTTCAAATGACTATCTCCCTTCCCGATATGAAAAATCCCATCTTTTCAATTGACCACCGACCTAACTGAAATGACAAATCATGTCTTTTCAAATGACCACCTCCCTTCCTCATATGAAAAATCCCGTCTTTTCAACTGACCACCTTTCAACATGAGATGAAAAATCCCATCTTTCAAATGACCACCTACCTACCTCATTTGAAAAATCCCATCTTTCAAATGACCACCTACCTACCTCATATGAAAACTCCCGTCTTTTCAAATAACCACCTACCTACCTGAAATGAAAAATCCCGTCTTTTCAAATGACCACCTCCCTACCTCATATGAAAAATCCCGTCTTTTCAAATGACCACCAACCTACCTGATATGAAAAATCCCATCTTTTCAAATGACCACCTACCTTCCTGATATGAAAAATCCCATCTTTTCAAATGACCACCTACCGACCCGATATGAAAAATCCCGTCTTCTCAAATGACCAACTACCTACTGGATATGAAAAATCCCATCTTTCAAATCACCACCTTCCTACCTCATTTGAAAAATCCTGTCTTTTCAAATGACCACCTACCTACCTCATATGAAAACTCCCGTCTTTTCAAATAACCACCTACCTACTTGATATGAAAAATCCCGTCTTTTCAAATGACCACCTCCCTCCCTGATATGAAAAATCCCGTCTTTTCAAATGACCACCTACCTACCTCATATGAAAAATCCCATCTTTTCAAATGACAACCGACCGACCTGATTTTAAAAATCCCATCTTTTCAAATGACCACCTACATACCTGATATGAAAAATCCCGTCTTTTCAAATTACCACCGACCGACCTGATATGAAAAATCCCGTCTTTTCAAATAACCACCTGCCAACTTCCAATGAAAAATCCCGTCTTTTCAAATGACCACCTCCCTACCCGATATGAAAAATCCCGTCTTTTCAAATGACCACCTCCCTCCCTCATATGAAAAATCCCGTCTTTTCAAATGACCACCAACCTACCTGATATGAAAAATCCCATCTTTTCAAATGACCACCTCCCCACCTGAGATGAAAAATCCCGTCTTTTTAAATGACCACCTTCCAACATGAGATGAAAAATCCCGTCTTTTCAAATGACCACCGACCTCACTGAAATGACAAATCATGTCTTTTCAAATGACCACCTCCCTTCCTGATATGAAAAATCCCATCTATTCAAATGACCACCTACCTACCTGATATGAAAAATCCTGTCTTTTCAAATGACCACCTTCCGACCTGAAATGAAAAATCCCGTCTTTTCAAATGACCACCTTCCAACATGAGATGAAAAATCCCGTCTTTTAAAATGACCACCAACCTACCTGATATGAAAAATCCCATCTTTTCAAATGACCACCAACCTACCTGAAATGAAAAATCCTGTCTTTTCAAATGACCACCAACCTACCTGAAATGAAAAATCCCATCTTTTCAAATGACAACCGACCGACCTGATATTAAATATCCCATCTTTTCAAATGACCACCGACATACCTGATATGAAAAATCCCGTCTTTTCAAATGACCACCTACTTAACTGATATGAAATATCCCGTCTTTTCAAATGACCACCAACCCACCCGATATGAAAAATCCCAACTTTTCAAATGACTATCTCCCTTCCCGATATGAAAAATCCCATCTTTTCAATTGACCACCGACCTAACTGAAATGACAAATCATGTCTTTTCAAATGACCACCTCCCTTCCTCATATGAAAAATCCCGTCTTTTCAACTGACCACCTTTCAACATGAGATGAAAAATCCCATCTTTCAAATGACCACCTACCTACCTCATTTGAAAAATCCCGTCTTTTCAAATGACCACCTACCTACCTCATATGAAAACTCCCGTCTTTTCAAATAACCACGAACCTACCTGAAATGAAAAATCCCGTCTTTTCAAATGACCACCTCCCTACCTCATATGAAAAATCCCATCTTTCAAATGACCACCTACCTACCTCATTTGAAAAATCCCGTCTTTTCAAATGACCACCTACCTACCTCATATGAAAACTCCCGTCTTTTCAAATAACCACGTACCTACCTGAAATGAAAAATCCCATCTTTTCAAATGACCACCTACCGACCCGATATGAAAAATCCCGTCTTTTCAAATGACCAACTACCTACTGGATATGAAAAATCCCGTCTTTTCAAATGACCACCTTTCAACATGAGATGAAAAATCCCATCTTTCAAATCACCACCTACCTACCTCATTTGAAAAATCCTGTCTTTTCAAATGACCACCTACCTACCTCATATGAAAACTCCCGTCTTTTCAAATAACCACCTACCTACTTGATATGAAAAATCCCGTCTTTTCAAATGACCACCTCACTACCTGATATGAAAAATCCCATCTTTTCAAATGACAACCGACCGACCTGATATTAAAAATCCCATCTTTTCAAATGACCACCTACATACCTGATATGAAAAATCCCGTCTTTTCAAATTACCACCGACCGACCTGATATGAAAAATCCCGTCTTTTCAAATAACCACCTGCCAACTTCCAATGAAAAATCCCGTCTTTTCAAATGACCACCTCCCCACCTAAGATGAAAAATCCCGTCTTTTTAAATGACCACCTACCTACCTGATATGAAAAATCCCGTCTTTTCAAATGACCACCGACCTCACTGAAATGACAAATCATGTCTTTTCAAATGACCACCTCCCTTCCTGATATGAAAAATCCCGTCTTTTCAAATGACCACCTCCCTTCCTGATATGAAAAATCCCATCTATTCAAATGACCACCTACCTACCTGATATGAAAAATCCTGTCTTTTCAAATGACCACCTTCCGACCTGAAATGAAAAATCCCGTCTTTTTAAATGACCACCTTCCAACATGAGATGAAAAATCCCGTCTTTTAAAATGACCACCAACCTACCTGATATGAAAAATCCCATCTTTTCAAATGACCACCAACCTACCTGAAATGAAAAATCCCATCTTTTCAAATGACCACCTTCCAACATGAGATGAAAAATCCCGTCTTTTCAAATGACCACCAACCTACCTGATATGAAAAATCCCATCTTTTCAAATGACCACCAACATACCTGATATGAAAAATCCCGTCTTTTCAAATGACCACCGATCTACCTGATATGAAAAATCGCGTCTTTTCAAATGACCACCAACCTCACTGAAATGACAAATCATGTCTGTTCAAATGACCACCTCCCTTACTGATATGAAAAATCCCATCTTTTCAAATGACCACCTACCTATCTCATATGAAAAATCCCATCTTTTCAAATGACCACCTATCGACCTGATATGAAAAATCCCATCTTTTCAAATGACCACCTACCTATCTCATATGAAAAATCCCATCTTTTCAAATGACCACCTACCTACCCGATATGAAAAATCCCGTCTTTTCAAATGACCACCTACCTATCTCATATGAAAAATCCCGTCTTTTCAAATGACCACCTCCCTTCCTGATATGAAAAATCCCATCTATTCAAATGACCACCTCCCTTCCTGATATGAAAAATCCCATCTATTCAAATGACCACCTACCTACCTGATATGAAAAATCCTGTCTTTTCAAATGACCACCTTCCGACCTGAAATGAAAAATCCCGTCTTTTCAAATGAACACCTTCCAACATGAGATGAAAAATCCCGTCTTTTAAAATGACCACCAACCTACCTGATATGAAAAATCCCATCTTTTCAAATGACCACCAACCTACCTGAAATGAAAAATCCTGTCTTTTCAAATGACCACCAACCTCCCTGAAATGAAAAATCCCGTCTTTTCAAATGACCACCAACCTACCTGAAATGAAAAATCCCGTCTTTTCAAATGACCACCTTCCAACATGAGATGAAAAATCCCGTCTTTTCAAATGACCACCAACCTACCTGATATGAAAAATCCCATCTTTTCAAATGACCACCTACATACCTGATATGAAAAATCCCGTCTTTTCAAATGACCACCGATCTACCTGATATGAAAAATCGCGTCTTTTCAAATGACCACCAACCTCACTGAAATGACAAATCATGTCTGTTCAAATGACCACCTCCCTTACTGATATGAAAAATCCCGTCTTTTCAAATGACCACCTACCTATCTCATATGAAAAATCCCATCTTTTCAAATGACCACCTATCGACCTGATATGAAAAATCCCATCTTTTCAAATGACCACCTTCCTACCTGATATGAAAAATACCGTCTTTTCAAATGACCACCTGCCTTCATGAAATGAAAAATTCCATCTTTTCAAATGACCACCTACCTACCCGATATGAAAAATCCCGTCTTTTCAAATGACCACCTACCTACCCGATATGAAAAATCCCGTCTTTTCAAATGACCACCTACCTACCTGATATGAAAAATCCTGTCTTTTCAAATGACCACCTTCCGACCTGAAATGAAAAATCCCGTCTTTTCAAATGACCACCTTCCAACATGAGATGAAAAATCCCGTCTTTTAAAATGACCACCAACCTACCTGATATGAAAAATCCCATCTTTTCAAATGACCACCAACCTACCTGAAATGAAAAATCCTGTCTTTTCAAATGACCACCAACCTCCCTGAAATGAAAAATCCCGTCTTTTCAAATGACCACCTTCCAACATGAGATGAAAAATCCCGTCTTTTCAAATGACCACCAACCTACCTGATATGAAAAATCCCATCTTTTCAAATGACCACCTCCCCACCTGAGATGAAAAATCCCGTCTTTTTAAATGACCACCTTCCAACTCTTCTTCTTCTTCTTCTTCCTCTTTCGGCTTGCTCCCGCTAGGGGTCGCCACAGCGGACCAACTGTCTCCATTTTGCTCTATCCTCCACATCTTCCATTGACACTCCAACCACCCGCATGTCCACCCTCACCGCATCCATGAACCTCTTCTTTGGCCTTCCTCTTCTCCTCCTGCCTGGCGGCTCCATCTTCAACATCCTTCTCCCGATATACTCCGTTTCCCTCCTGTGCACATGTCCAAACCATCGCAATCTCGCCTCTCTCACTTTGTCTCCAAACCGTCCTACCTGCGCTGTCCCTCTAATACACTCATTTCTTATCCTATCCATCCTCGTCACTCCCAACGAGAATCGCAGCATCTTTAACTGTGCCACCTCCAGCTCTGCTTCCTGTCTTTTTGTTAGCGCCACCGCCTCCAAACCATACAACATAGCTGGTCTCACTACCGTCTTGTATACTTTCCCCTTCACTCTTGCAGCTACCCTTCTGTCACAAATCACTCCTGCAACTCTTCTCCACCCACTCCATCCTGCCTGCACTCTCTTTTTCACTTCTCTCCCACACTCTCCGTTACTTTGGACAGTTGATCCCAAGTATTTAAACCAATCCACCTTCCCCACCTCAACTCCTTGCAACTGCACCATACCACCACCCTCCCTCTCATTTACGCACATGTACTCCGTCTTTCTCCTACTGACTAACATTCCCCTTCTCTCCAGTGCGTACCTCCACCTCTCAAGGCTCGATTCAGCCTGCTCCCTACTCTCCCTACAGATCATGATGTCATCCACGAACATCATGGTCCATGGAGACTCCAGTCTGATCTCGTCCGTCAACCTGTCCATCACCATTGCAAACAGGAAAGGGCTCAGAGTTGATCCTTGGTGCAATCCCACTTTAACCTTAAACCGGTCCGTCATTCCTACCGCACACCTCACCGCTGTCACACTGTCCTCATACATATCCTGCACGATCCTCACATACTTCTCCACCACTCCCGACTTCCTCATACAATGCCACAACTCCTCTCTTGGCACCCTATCATAAGCTTTCTCTAAATCCACAAACACACAATGTAACTCTTTCTGGCCTTCCCTGTACTTCTCCATCAACATTCTCAAAGCAAACATCGCATCAGTGGTGCTCTTTCCTGGCATAAACCCATATTGCTGCTCACAGATCGTCACCTCTCCTCTCAACCGAGCTTCCACTACTCTTTCCCACAACTTCATGGTGTGGCTTAACAACTTTATCCCTCTGTAATTTCCACAGCTCTGCACATCACCCTTGTTCTTGAAAATCGGAACCAGTACACTTAATCTCCACTCCTCTGGCATCCTCTCACTTTCCAAGACTTTATTAAACAATCTGGTTAACAACCCCACTGCCATCTCTCCTAAGCACTTCCATGCCTCCACTGGTATACCATCTGGGCCAACCGCCTTTCCACTTTTCATCTTCTTCATAGCAGTCCTCACTTCATCCTTACTGATCCACCCCACTTCCAGATTCACTATCTCCACCTCTTCCAACCTTCTCTCTCTCTCATTTTCTTCATTCATCAGCTCCTCAAAGTACTCCATCCACCTTCTCAACACACTCTCCTCGCTCGTCAGCACATTCCCATTTGCGTCCTTTATCACCCGAACCTGCAGCACATCCTTCCCAGCTCGGTCCCTCTGTCTTGCCAATCGGTATAAATCCTTTTCCCCTTCTTTTGTATCCAACTTCTCATACAGCTCGTCATATGCCTTTTCCTTGGCCTTTGCCACCTCTCTTTTTGCTTTTCGACGCCACTCCTTGTACTCCTGCCGACTTTCTTCATCTCTCTGACTATCCCACTTCTTTTTAGCCAACCCCTTCTTCCTTATACTTTCCTGTACTTCCTCATTCCACCACCAAGTCTCCTTATCTTCCTTCCTCTGTCCAGATGTCACACCAAGTACCTTCCTAGCTATCTCCCTCACAACTTCTGCTGTCGTTGCCCAATCATCCCACCCATCTTTACCACCATCCAACGCCTGTCTCACCTCCTCCCTAAATTTCACGCAACAGTCTTCCTCCTTCAGCTTCCACCATCTGGTCCTTGGTTCAGCCCTCACTCTCTTCCTCAACCTCACCTCTAAAGTCATCCTACAGACCACCAATCGATGCTGTCGAGCTACACTCTCCCCTGCCACAACCTTACAGTCACTAATCTCTTTCAGGTTGCATCTCCTACTTAAGATGTAATCCACCTGTGTGCACTTTCCTCCACTCTTGTATGTCACCCTGTGTTCCTCCTTCTTCTTGAAATACGTGTTTACCACTGCCATTTCCATTCTTTTTGCAAACTCTACCACCATTTGCCCTTCCACATTTCTCTTGTTGAGACCGTACCTCCCCATCACCTCCTCATCCTCTTTATTCCCTTCCCCAACATGTCCATTGAAATCTGCTCCAATCACCACTCTTTCATCCTTGGATACACTCTCCACCACTTCATCTAACTCACTCCAGAAATCTTCTTTATATTCCATCTCACACCCCATATGTGGGGCATATGCACTGATGACATTCATCATCACCCCTTCAATTTCCAACTTCACACTCATCACTCGGTCAGACACCCTCCTCACCTCCAATACCCTCTTGACATGATCTTCCTTCAGGATTATCCCGACACCATTTCTCCTCCCATCCACACCATGGTAGAACAGTTTGAAACCACCTCCAATGCTCCTCGCCTTACTCCCCATCCACTTGGTCTCTTGTACACACAGTATGTCCACCTTTCTTCTCTCCATCATATCAGCCAACTCTCGCCCTTTGCCAGTCATCGTCCCAACATTCAGAGTTCCAACTCTCACCTCCACACTTCTACCCTTCCCCCTCTCCCACTGCCTCCGGACTCGCCTTCCCCGTCTCCTTCTCCTCCTTCGCCCAGCAGTAGCACAATTTCCACTGGTACCCTGCTGACCACCGGTACCGGTGGCGGTCGTTGGTAACCCGGGCCTCGACCGATCCGGTATGGAAATTCGTTTTGTTGTCCGCATAATGATTTGGCATAGGTTTTTACACCGGATGCCCTTCCTGACGCAACCCTGGTCGCCTCTTACGACACACAGGGATATGGTACACCTATTCTAACCGGGGCATACACCGGGCCCAGTACAACTGGTGCTCATTTCGCCGACCTCGGAAGGATGGCAGGCTGAGTCAACCCCCTGGTGTTTTCTACTTGGTTTATATATATTTATATATATATATATAGATACATATATATATATATATATATATATATATATATATATATATATATATATATATATATACACATTATATATATACACATTATATATATACACATTATATATATATATATATATATATATATATATATATATATATATATATATATATATATATATACATATACATACATATATATACATACATATTAATTCAGTGTCCCAACGGGGCTTGAACTCAGGACCTCTTGGGTCCCAAGCCACTGCCCTTACCACTGCGCGAACACCAGGCTCAACACCAACACCAACGCCAACACCAGCTTCACCAGGTGTTGGACCACCTTCCAACATGAGATGAAAAATCCCGTCTTTTCAAATGACCACCGACCTCACTGAAATGACAAATCATGTCTTTTCAAATGACCACCTCCCTTCCTGATATGAAAAATCCCGTCTTTTCAAATGACCACCTCCCTTCCTGATATGAAAAATCCCATCTATTCAAATGACCACCTACCTACCTGATATGAAAAATCCTGTCTTTTCAAATGACCACCTTCCGACCTGAAATGAAAAATCCCGTCTTTTCAAATGACCACCTTCCAACATGAGATGAAAAATCCCGTCTTTTAAAATGACCACCAACCTACCTGATATGAAAAATCCCATCTTTTCAAATGACCACCAACCTACCTGAAATGAAAAATCCCATCTTTTCAAATGACAACCGACCGACCTGATATTAAATATCCCATCTTTTCAAATGACCACCTACATACCTGAAATGAAAAATCCCGTCTTTTCAAATGACCACCAACCCACCCGTTATGAAAAATCCCAACTTTTCAAATGACTATCTCCCTTCCCGATATGAAAAATCCCATCTTTTCAATTGACCACCGACCTAACTGAAATGACAAATCATGTCTTTTCAAATGACCACCTCCCTTCCTCATATGAAAAATCCCGTCTTTTCAACTGACCACCTTTCAACATGAGATGAAAAATCCCATCTTTCAAATGACCACCTACCTACCTCATTTGAAAAATCCCGTCTTTTCAAATGACCACCTACCTACCTCATATGAAAACTCCCGTCTTTTCAAATAACCACCTACCTACCTGAAATGAAAAATCCCGTCTTTTCAAATGACCACCTCCCTACCTCATATGAAAAATCCCGTCTTTTCAAATGACCACCAACCTACCTGATATGAAAAATCCCATCTTTTCAAATGACCACCTACCTTCCTGATATGAAAAATCCCATCTTTTCAAATGACCACCTACCGACCCGATATGAAAAATCCCGTCTTTTCAAATGACCAACTCCCTACTGGATATGAAAAATCCCGTCTTTTCAAATGACCACCTTTCAACATGAGATGAAAAATCCCATCTTTCAAATCACCACCTACCTACCTCATTTGAAAAATCCCATCTTTCAAATGACCACCGACCTACCTCATAAGAAAACTCCCGTCTTTTCAAATAACCACCTACCTACTTGATATGAAAAATCCCGTCTTTTCAAATGACCACCTCCCTACCTGATATGAAAAATCCCGTCTTTTCAAATGACCACCTACCCACCTCATATGAAAAATCCCATCTTTTCAAATGACAACCGACCGACCTGATATTAAAAATCCCATCTTTTCAAATGACCACCTACATACCTGATATGAAAAATCCCGTCTTTTCAAATTACCACCGACCGACCTGATATGAAAAATCCCGTCTTTTCAAATAACCACCTGCCAACTTCAATTGAAAAATCCCGTCTTTTCAAATGACCACCTCCCCACCTGAGATGAAAAATCCCGTCTTTTTAAATGACCACCTACCTACCTGATATGAAAAATCCCGTCTTTTCAAATGACCACCGACCTCACAGAAATGACAAATCATGTCTTTTCAAATGACCACCTCCCTTCCTGATATGAAAAATCCCATCTATTCAAATGACCACCTACCTACCTGATATGAAAAATCCTGTCTTTTCAAATGACCACCTTCCGACCTGAAATGAAAAATCCCGTCTTTTCAAATGACCACCTTCCAACATGAGATGAAAAATCCCGTCTTTTAAAATGACCACCAACCTACCTGATATGAAAAATCCCATCTTTTCAAATGACCACCAACCTACCTGAAATGAAAAATCCTGTCTTTTCAAATGACCACCAACCTCCCTGAAATGAAAAATCCCATCTTTTCAAATGACAACCGACCGACCTGATATTAAATATCCCATCTTTTCAAATGACCACCTACATACCTGATATGAAAAATCCCGTCTTTTCAAATGACCACCTACTTACCTGATATGAAATATCCCGTCTTTTCAAATGACCACCATCCCACCCGATATGAAAATTCCCAACTTTTCAAATGACTATCTCCCTTCCCGATATGAAAAATCCCATCTTTTCAATTGACCACCGACCAAACTGAAATGACAAATCATGTCTTTTCAAATGACCACCTCCCTTCCTCATATGAAAAATCCCGTCTTTTCAACTGACCACCTTTCAACATGAGATGAAAAATCCCATCTTTCAAATGACCACCTACCTACCTCATTTGAAAAATCCCGTCTTTTCAAATGACCACCTACCTACCTCATATGAAAACTCCTGTCTTTTCAAATAACCACCTACCTACCTGAAATGAAAAATCCCGTCTTTTCAAATGACCACCTCCCTACCTCATATGAAAAATCCCGTCTTTTCAAATGACCACCAACCTACCTGATATGAAAAATCCCATCTTTTAGAATGACCACCTACCTTCCTGATATGAAAAATCCCATCTTTTCAAATGACCACCTACCGACCCGATATGAAAAATCCCGTCTTTTCAAATGACCAACTACCTACTGGATATGAAAAATCCCGTCTTTTCAAATGACCACCTTTCAACATGAGATGAAAAATCCCATCTTTCAAATCACCACCTACTTACCTGATATGAAAAATCCCGTCTTTTCAAATGACCACCTACCTTCCTGATATGAAAAATCCCGTCTTTTCAAATGACCACCGACCGATCTGATATGAAAAGTCCCGTTCTTTCAACTGACCACCTTCCTTCCTGATTTGGAAAATCCCATCTTTTCAAATGACCACCTCCCCACCTGATATGAAAAATTCCATCTTTTCAAATGACCACCTCCCCACCTGATATGTAAAATCCCGTCTTTTCAAATGACCACCTCCCCACCTGATATGTAAAATCCCGTCTTTTCAAATGACCACCTCCCTACCTCATATAAAAAATCCCATCTTTTCAAATGACCACCTCCCCACCTGATATGAAAAATCCCGTCTTTTCAAATGACCACCTACCTACCTGATTTGAAAAATCCCGTCTTTTCAAATGACCACCTTGCGACCTGATATTAAAAATCCCATCTTTTCAAATGACCACCAACCTACTCATATGAAAAATCCTGTCTTTTCAAATGACCACCTACCCACCTGATATGAAAAATCCCGTCATTGCAAATGACCACCGACCGACCTGAGATGAAAAATCCCATCTTTTCAAATGACCACCTACATACCTGATATGAAAAATCCCGTCTTTTCAAATGACCACCTATCTACCTGATATGAAAAATCGCGTCTTTTCAAATGACCACCAACCTCACTGAAATGGCAAATCATGTCTGTTCAAATGACCACCTCCCTTACTGATATGAAAAATCGCATCTTTTCAAATGACCACCTATCTACCTGATATGAAAAATCGCGTCTTTTCAAATGACCACCTTCCTACCTGAGATGAAAAATTCCGTCTTTTCAAATGACCACCTACCCATCTCATATGAAAAATCGCATCTTTTCAAATGACCACCTATCGACCTGATATGAAAAATCCCATCTTTTCAAATGACCACCTACCTACCTGATATGAAAAATACCGTCTTTTCAAATGACCACCTGCCTTCATGAAATGAAAAATTCCATCTTTTCAAATGACCACCTACCTACCCGATATGAAAAATCCCGTCTTTTCAAATGACCACCTACCTACCCGATATGAAAAATCCAGTCTTTTCAAATGACCACCTACCTATCTCATTTGAAAAATCCCGTCTTTTCAAATGACCACCTCCCTACCCGATATGAAAAATCCCATCTTTTCAAATGACCATGTACCTTACATGAAAAATCCCATCTTTTCAAATGACCACCAACCGACCCGACATGAAAAATCCCGTCTTTTTAAATGACCACCGACCTACCTGATATGAAAAATCCCATCTTTTCAATTGACCACCGACCTAACTGAAATGACAAATCATGTCTTTTCAAATGACCACCTCCCTTCCTCATATGAAAAATCCTGTCTTTTCAACTGACCACCTTTCAACATGAGATGAAAAATCCCATCTTTCAAATGACCACCTACCTACCTGAAATGAAAAATCCCGTCTTTTCAAATGACCACCTCCCTACCTCATATGAAAAATCCCGTCTTTTCAAATGACCACCTCCCTTCCTCATATGAAAAATCCCGTCTTTTCAACTGACCACCTTTCAACATGAGATGAAAAATCCCATCTTTCAAATGACCACCTACCTACCTCATTTGAAAAATCCCGTCTTTTCAAATGACCACCTACCTACCTCATATGAAAACTCCCGTCTTTTCAAATAACCACCTCCCTACCTCATATGAAAAATCCCGTCTTTTCAAATGACCACCTCCCTACCTCATATGAAAAATCCCGTCTTTTCAAATGACCACCTCCCTACCTCATATGAAAAATCCCGTCTTTTCAAATGACCACCTCCCTACCTCATATGAAAAATCCCGTCTTTTCAAATGACCACCAACCTACCTGATATGAAAAATCCCATCTTTTCAAATGACCACCTACCGACCCGATATGAAAAATCCCGTCTTTTCAAATGACCAACTACCTACTGGATATGAAAAATCCCGTCTTTTCAAATGACCACCTTTCAACATGAGATGAAAAATCCCATCTTTCAAATGACCACCTACCTACCTCATATGAAAACTCCCGTCTTTTCAAATAACCACCTACCTACTTGATATGAAAAATCCCGTCTTTTCAAATGACCACCTCCCTACCTGATATGAAAAATCCCGTCTTTTCAAATGACCACCTACCCACCTCATATGAAAAATCCCATCTTTTCAAATGACAACCGACCGACCTGATATTAAAAATCCCATCTTTTCAAATGACCACCTACATACCTGATATGAAAAATCCCGTCTTTTCAAATTACCACCGACCGACCTGATATGAAAAATCCCGTCTTTTCAAATAACCACCTGCCAACTTCCAATGAAAAATCCCGTCTTTTCAAATGACCACCTCCCCACCTGAGATGAAAAATCCCGTCTTTTTAAATGACCACCTACCTACCTGATCTGAAAAATCCCGTCTTTTCAAATGACCACCGACCTCACTGAAATGACAAATCATGTCTTTTCAAATGACCACCTCCCTTCCTGATATGAAAAATCCCGTCTTATCAAATGACCACCTCCCTTCCTGATATGAAAAATCCCATCTATTCAAAT
The DNA here is from genome assembly GCF_056783735.1 of Eptatretus burgeri. Lineage (NCBI taxonomy): Eukaryota > Metazoa > Chordata > Myxini > Myxiniformes > Myxinidae > Eptatretus > Eptatretus burgeri. The sequence goes on along the minus strand of NC_140968.1, from coordinate 99,965,004 downwards.
GACCACCTACCTACCTGATATGAAAAATCCTGTCTTTTCAAATGACCACCTTCCGACCTGAAATGAAAAATCCCGTCTTTTCAAATGACCACCTTCCAACATGAGATGAAAAATCCCGTCTTTTAAAATGACCACCAACCTACCTGATATGAAAAATCCCATCTTTTCAAATGACCACCAACCTACCTGAAATGAAAAATCCTGTCTTTTCAAATGACCACCAACCTCCCTGAAATGAAAAATCCCATCTTTTCAAATGACAACCGACTGACCTGATATTAAATATCCCATCTTTTCAAATGACCACCTACATACCTGATATGAAAAATCCCGTCTTTTCAAATGACCACCTACTTACCTGATATGAAATATCCCGTCTTTTCAAATGACCACCATCCCACCCGATATGAAAAATCCCATCTTTTCAATTGACCACCGACCTAACTGAAATGACAAATCATGTCTTTTCAAATGACCACCTCCCTTCCTCATATGAAAAATCCCGTCTTTTCAAATGACCACCAACCTACCTGATATGAAAAATCCCATCTTTTCAAATGACCACCTACCTTCCTGATATGAAAAATCCCATCTTTTCAAATGACCACCTACCGACCCGATATGAAAAATCCCGTCTTTTCAAATGACCAACTACCTACTGGATATGAAAAATCCCGTCTTTTCAAATGACCACCTTTCAACATGAGATGAAAAATCCCATCTTTCAAATCACCACCTACCTACCTCATTTGAAAAATCCTGTCTTTTCAAATGACCACCTACCTACCTCATATGAAAACTCCCGTCTTTTCAACTGACCACCTTTCAACATGAGATGAAAAATCCCATCTTTCAAATGACCACCTACCTACCTCATTTGAAAAATCCCGTCTTTTCAAATGACCACCTACCTACCTCATATGAAAACTCCCGTCTTTTCAAATAACCACCTACCTACCTGAAATGAAAAATCCCGTCTTTTCAAATGACCACCTCCCTACCTCATATGAAAAATCCCGTCATTGCAAATGATCACCGACCTACCTGAGATGAAAAATCCCATCTTTTCAAATGACCACCTACATACCTGAGATGAAAAATCCCGTCTTTTCAAATGACCACCTATCTACCTGATATGAAAAATCGCGTCTTTTCAAATGACCACCAACCTCACTGAAATGACAAATCATGTCTGTTCAAATGACCACCTCCCTTACTGATATGAAAAATCCCGTCTTTTCAAATGACCACCTACCTATCTCATATGAAAAATCCCATCTTTTCAAATGACCACCTATCTACCTGATATGAAAAATCGCGTCTTTTCAAATGACCACCTTCCTACCTGAGATGAAAAATCCCGTCTTTTCAAATGACCACCAACCTCACTGAAATGACAAATCATGTCTGTTCAAATGACCACCAACCTCACTGAAATGACAAATCATGTCTGTTCAAATGACCACCTCCCTTACTGATATGAAAAATCCCGTCTTTTCAAATGACCACCTACCTATCTCATATGAAAAATCCCATCTTTTCAAATGACCACCTATCGACCTGATATGAAAAATCCCATCTTTTCAAATGACCACCTACCTACCTGATATGAAAAATACCGTCTTTTCAAATGACCACCTGCCTTCATGAAATGAAAAATTCCATCTTTTCAAATGACCACCTACCTACCCGATCTGAAAAATCCAGTCTTTTCAAATGACCACCTACCTATCTCATTTGAAAAATCCCGTCTTTTCAAATGACCACCTCCCTACCCGATATGAAAAATCCCATCTTTTCAAATGACCATGTACCTTACATGAAAAATCCCATCTTTTCAAATGACCACCAACCGACCCGACATGAAAAATCCCGTCTTTTTAAATGACTACCTACCTACCTGATATGAAAAATCCCATCTTTTCAAATGACCACCTACCTACCTGATATGAAAATCCCGTCTTTTCAAATGACCACCTCACCACCTGATATTAAAAATCCCGTCTTTTTAAATGACCACCGACCTACCTGAAATGAAAAATCCCATCTTTTCAAATGACCACCTCACTACCTCCTATGAAAAATCCAGTCTTTTCAAATGACCACCTACCTACCAGATATGAAAAATCCAGTCTTTTCAAATGACCACCGACCTCACTGAAATGACAAATCATGTCTTTTCAAATGACCACCTCCCTTCCTGATATGAAAAATCCCATCTATTCAAATGACCACCGACCTACCTGATATGAAAAATCCTGTCTTTTCAAATGACCACCTTCCGACCTGAAATGAAAAATCCCGTCTTTTCAAATGACCACCGACATACCTGATATGAAAAATCCCGTCTTTTCAAATGACCACCTACCTACCTGATATGAAATATCCCATGTTTTCAAATGACCACCAACCCACCCGATATGAAAAATTCCGTCTTTTCAAATGACCACCTACCTACCTGATATGAAATATCCCATGTTTTCAAATGACCACCAACCCACCCGATATGAAAAATTCCGTCTTTTCAAATGACCACCTACCTACCTGATATGAAATATCCCATGTTTTCAAATGACCACCAACCCACCCGATATGAAAAATCCCGTCTTTTCAAATGACCACCTTTCAACATGAGATGAAAAATCCCATCTTTCAAATCACCACCTACCTACCTCATTTGAAAAATCCTGTCTTTTCAAATGACCACCTACCTACCTCATATGAAAACTCCCGTCTTTTCAAATAACCACCTACCGACTTGATATGAAAACTCCCGTCTTTTCAAACAACCACCTACCTACTTGATATGAAAAATCCCGTCTTTTCAAATGACCACCTCCCTACCTGATATGAAAAATCCCGTCTTTTCAAATGACCACCTACCTACCTCATATGAAAAATCCCATCTTTTCAAATAACAACCGACCGACCTGATATTAAAAATCCCGTCTTTTCAAATAACCACCTGCCAACTTCCAATGAAAAATCCCGTCTTTTCAAATGACCACCTCCCTACCCGATATGAAAAATCCCGTCTTTTCACATTACCACCTACCTATCTCATATGAAAAATCCCATCTTTTCAAATGACCACCGACTTACCTGATATGAAAAATCCCGTCTTTTCAAATGACCACCTACCTTCCTGAGATGAAAAATCCCGTCTTTTCAAATGACCACCTACCAACCTGATATGAAAAATCCCGTCTTTTCAAATGACCACCTCCCTCCCTCATATGAAAAATCTCGTCTTTTCAAATGACCACCTACCTACCTCATGAAAATTCCCGTCTTTTCAAATGACCACCGACCGATCTGATATGAAAAGTCCCGTTCTTTCAAATGACCACCTTCCTTCCTGATTTGAAAAAACCCATCTTTTCAAATGACCACCTCCCCACCTGATATGAAAAATTCCGTCTTTTCAAATGACCACCTACCCACCTGATATGTAAAATCCCGTCTTTTCAAATGACCACCTCCCTCCCTCATTTGAAAAATCCCGTCTTTTCAAATGACCACCTACCTACCTCATATGAAAACTCCCGTCTTTTCAAATAACCACCTACCTACCTGAACACTCCCGTCTTTTCAAATAACCACCTACCTACCTGAAATGAAAAATCCCGTCTTTTCAAATGACCACCTCCCTACCTCATATGAAAAATCCCGTCTTTTCAAATGACCACCAACCTACCTGATATGAAAAATCCCATCTTTTCAAATGACCACCTACCTTCCTGATATGAAAAATCCCATCTTTTCAAATGACCACCTACCGACCCGATATGAAAAATCCCGTCTTTTCAAATGACCAACTACCTACTGGATATGAAAAATCCCGTCTTTTCAAATGACCACCTTTCAACATGAGATGAAAAATCCCATCTTTCAAATCACCACCTACCTACCTCATTTGAAAAATCCTGTCTTTTCAAATGACCACCTACCTACCTCATATGAAAACTCCCGTCTTTTCAACTGACCACCTTTCAACATGAGATGAAAAATCCCATCTTTCAAATGACCACCTACCTACCTCATTTGAAAAATCCCGTCTTTTCAAATGACCACCTACCTACCTCATATGAAAACTCCCGTCTTTTCAAATAACCACCTACCTACCTGAAATGAAAAATCCCGTCTTTTCAAATGACCACCTCCCTACCTCAGATGAAAAATCCCGTCTTTTCAAATGACCACCAACCTACCTGATATGAAAAATCCCATCTTTTCAAATGACCACCTACCTTCCTGATATGAAAAATCCCATCTTTTCAAATGACCACCTACCGACCCGATATGAAAAATCCCGTCTTTTCAAAAGACCAACTACCTACTGGATCTGAAAAATCCCGTCTTTTCAAATGACCACCTTTCAACATGAGATGAACAATCCCATCTTTCAAATTACCACCTACCTACCTCATTTGAAAAATCCTGTCTTTTCAAATGACCACCTGCCTACCTCATATGAAAACTCCTGTCTTTTCAAATAACCACCTACCTACTTGATATGAAAAATCCCGTCTTTTCAAATGACCACCTCCCTACCTGATATGAAAAATCCCGTCTTTTCAAATGACCACCTACCTACCTCATATGAAAAATCCCATCTTTTCAAATGACAACCGACCGACCTGATATTGAAAATCCCATCTTTTCAAATGACCACCTACATACCTGATATGAAAAATCCCGTCTTTTCAAATAACCACCTGCCAACACCCAATGAAAAATCCCGTCTTTTCAAATGACCACCTCCCCACCTGAGATGAAAAATCCCGTCTTTTTAAATGACCACCTACCTACCTGATATGAAAAATCCCGTCTTTTCAAATGACCACCGACCTCACTGAAATGACAAATCATGTCTTTTCAAATGACCACCTCCCTTCCTGATATGAAAAATCCCATCTTTTCAAATGACCACCTCCCTTCCTGATATGAAAAATCCCATCTATTCAAATGACCACCTACCTACCTGATATGAAAAATCCTGTCTTTTCAAATGACCACCTTCCGACCTGAAATGAAAAATCCCGTCTTTTCAAATGACCACCTTCCAACATGAGATGAAAAATCCCGTCTTTTAAAATGACCACCAACCTACCTGATATGAAAAATCCCATCTTTTCAAATGACAACCGACCGACCTGATATTAAATATCCCATCTTTTCAAATGACCACCTACATACCTGATATGAAAAATCCCGTCTTTTCAAATGACCACCTACTTACCTGATATGAAATATCCCGTCTTTTCAAATGACCACCATCCCACCCGATATGAAAAATCCCAACTTTTCAAATGACTATCTCCCTTCCCGATATGAAAAATCCCATCTTTTCAATTGACCACCGACCTAACTGAAATGACAAATCATGTCTTTTCAAATGACCACCTCCCTTCCTCATATGAAAAATCCCGTCTTTTCAACTGACCACCTTTCAACATGAGATGAAAAATCCCATCTTTCAAATGACCACCTACCTACCTCATTTGAAAAATCCCGTCTTTTCAAATGACCACCTACCTACCTCATATGAAAACTCCCGTCTTTTCAAATAACCACCTACCTACCTGAAATGAAAAATCCCGTCTTTTCAAATGACCACCTCCCTACCTCATATGAAAAATCCCGTCTTTTCAAATGACCACCAACCTACCTGTTATGAAAAATCCCATCTTTTCAAATGACCACCTACCTTCCTGATATGAAAAATCCCATCTTTTCAAATGACCACCTACCGACCCGATATGAAAAATCCCGTCTTTTCAAATGACCAACTACCTACTGGATATGAAAAATCCCGTCTTTTCAAATGACCACCTTTCAACATGAGATGAAAAATCCCATCTTTCAAATCACCACCTACCTACCTCATTTGAAAAATCCTGTCTTTTCAAATGACCACCTACCTACCTCATATGAAAACTCCCGTCTTTTCAAATAACCACCTACCTTCTTGATATGAAAAATCCCGTCTTTTCAAATGACCACCTCCCTACCTGATATGAAAAATCCCGTCTTTTCAAATGACCACCTACCCACCTCATATGAAAAATCCCGTCTTTTCAAATTACCACCGACCGACCTGATATGAAAAATCCCGTCTTTTCAAATAACCACCTGCCAACTTCCAATGAAAAATCCCGTCTTTTCAAATGACCACCTCCCCACCTGAGATGAAAAATCCCGTCTTTTTAAATGACCACCTACCTACCTGATATGAAAAATCCCATCTTTTCAAATGACCACCGACCTCACTGAAATGACAAATCATGTCTTTTCAAATGACCACCTCCCTTCCTGATATGAAAAATCCCGTCTTATCAAATGACCACCTCCCTTCCTGATATGAAAAATCCCATCTATTCAAATGACCACCTACCTACCTGATATGAAAAATCCTGTCTTTTCAAATGACCACCTTCCGACCTGAAATGAAAAATCCCGTCTTTTCAAATGACCACCTTCCAACATGAGATGAAAAATCCCGTCTTTTAAAATGACCACCAACCTACCTGATATGAAAAATCCCATCTTTTCAAATGACCACCAACCTACCTGAAATGAAAAATCCTGTCTTTTCAAATGACCACCAACCTCCCTGAAATGAAAAATCCCATCTTTTCAAATGACAACCGACCGACCTGATATAAAATATCCCATCTTTTCAAATGACCACCTACATACCTGATATGAAAAATCCCGTCTTTTCAAATGACCACCTACTTACCTGATATGAAATATCCCGTCTTTTCAAATGACCACCATCCCACCCGATATGAAAAATCCCAACTTTTCAAATGACTATCTCCCTTCCCGATATGAAAAATCCCATCTTTTCAATTGACCACCGACCTAACTGAAATGACAAATCATGTCTTTTCAAATGACCACCTCCCTTCCTCATATGAAAAATCCCGTCTTTTCAACTGACCACCTTTCAACATGAGATGAAAAATCCCATCTTTGAAATGACCACCTACCTACCTCATTTGAAAAATCCCGTCTTTTCAAATGACCACCTGCCTACCTCATATGAAAACTCCTGTCTTTTCAAATAACCACGTACCTACCTGAAATGAAAAATCCCGTCTTTTCAAATGACCACCTCCCTACCTCATATGAAAAATCCCGTCTTTTCAAATGACCACCAACCTACCTGATATGAAAAATCCCATCTTTTCAAATGACCACCTACCTTCCTGATATGAAAAATCCCATCTTTTCAAATGACCACCTACCGACCCGATATGAAAAATCCCGTCTTTTCAAATGACCAACTCCCTACTGGATATGAAAAATCCCGTCTTTTCAAATGACCACCTTTCAACATGAGATGAAAAATCCCATCTTTCAAATCACCACCTACTTACCTGATATGAAAAATCCCGTCTTTTCAAATGACCACCTACCTTCCTGATATGAAAAATCCCGTCTTTTCAAATGACCACCTACCAACCTGATATGAAAAATCCCGTCTTTTAAAATGACCACCTCCCTACCTCAGATGAAAAATCTCGTCTTTTCAAATGACCACCTACCTACCTCATATGAAAAATCCCTTCTTTTCAAATGACCACCGACCGATCTGATATGAAAAGTCCCGTTCTTTCAACTGACCACCTTCCTTCCTGATTTGGAAAATCCCATCTTTTCAAATGACCACCTTCCTTCCTGATTTGGAAAATCCCATCTTTTCAAATGACCACCTCCCCACCTGATATGAAAAATTCCGTCTTTTCAAATGACCACCTCCCCACCTGATATGTAAAATCCCGTCTTTTCAAATGACCACCTCCCTACCTCATATAAAAAATCCCATCTTTTCAAATGACCACCTCCCCACCTGATATGAAAAATCCCGTCTTTTCAAATGACCACCTACCTACCTGTTTCAAATGACCACCTCCCCACCTGATATGAAAAATCCCGTCTTTTCAAATGACCACCTACCTACCTGATTTGAAAAATCCCGTCTTTTCAAATGACCACCTTGCGACCTGATATTAAAAATCCCATCTTTTCAAATGACCACCAACCTACTCATATGAAAAATCCTGTCTTTTCAAATGACCACCTACCCACCTGATATGAAAAATCCCGTCATTGCAAATGACCACCGACCTACCTGAGATGAAAAATCCCATCTTTTCAAATGACCACCTACATACCTGATATGAAAAATCCCGTCTTTTCAAATGACCACCTATCTACCTGATATGAAAAATCGCGTCTTTTCAAATGACCACCAACCTCACTGAAATGACAAATCATGTCTGTTCAAATGACCACCTCCCTTACTGATATGAAAAATCCCGTCTTTTCAAATGACCACCTACCTATCTCATATGAAAAATCCCATCTTTTCAAATGACCACCTATCTACCTGATATGAAAAATCGCGTCTTTTCAAATGACCACCTTCCTACCTGAGATGAAAAATCCCGTCTTTTCAAATGACCACCAACCTCACTGAAATGACAAATCATGTCTGTTCAAATGACCACCTCCCTTACTGATATGAAAAATCCCGTCTTTTCAAATGACCACCTACCTATCTCATATGAAAAATCCCATCTTTTCAAATGACCACCTACCTACCTGATATGAAAAATACCGTCTTTTCAAATGACCACCTACCTATCTCATATGAAAAATCCCATCTTTTCAAATGACCACCTATCGACCTGATATGAAAAATCCCATCTTTTCAAATGACCACCTACCTACCTGATATGAAAAATACCGTCTTTTCAAATGACCACCTGCCTTCATGAAATGAAAAATTCCATCTTTTCAAATGACCACCTACCTACCCGATCTGAAAAATCCAGTCTTTTCAAATGACCACCTACCTATCTCATTTGAAAAATCCCGTCTTTTCAAATGACCACCTCCCTACCCGATATGAAAAATCCCATCTTTTCAAATGACCATGTACCTTACATGAAAAATCCCATCTTTTCAAATGACCACCAACCGACCCGACATGAAAAATCCCGTCTTTTTAAATGACCACCTACCTACCTGATATGAAAAATCCCATCTTTTCAAATGACCACCTACCTACCTGATATGAAAAATCCCGTCTTTTCAAATGACCACCTCACCACCTGATATTAAAAATCCCGTCTTTTTAAATGACCACCTACCTACCTGAAATGAAAAATCCCATCTTTTCAAATGACCACCTCACTACCTCCTATGAAAAATCCAGTCTTTTCAAATGACCACCTACCTACCTGATATGAAAAATCCAGTCTTTTCAAATGACCACCGACCTCACTGAAATGACAAATCATGTCTTTTCAAATGACCACCTCCCTTCCTGATATGAAAAATCCCATCTATTCAAATGACCACCGACCTACCTGATATGAAAAATCCTGTCTTTTCAAATGACCACCTTCCGACCTGAAATGAAAAATCCCGTCTTTTCAAATGACCACCGACATACCTGATATGAAAAATCCCATCTTTTCAAATGACCACCTACATACCTGATATGAAAAATCCCGTCTTTTCAAATGACCACCTACCTACCTGATATGAAATATCCCATGTTTTCAAATGACCACCAACCCACCCGATATGAAAAATCCCGTCTTTTCAAATGACCACCTACCTACCTGATATGAAATATCCCATGTTTTCAAATGACCACCAACCCACCCGATATGAAAAATCCCGTCTTTTCAAATGACCACCTTTCAACATGAGATGAAAAATCCCATCTTTCAAATCACCACCTACCTACCTCATTTGAAAAATCCTGTCTTTTCAAATGACCACCTACCTACCTCATATGAAAACTCCCGTCTTTTCAAATAACCACCTACCTACTTGATATGAAAACTCCCGTCTTTTCAAATAACCACCTCCCTACTTGATATGAAAAATCCCGTCTTTTCAAATGACCACCGCCCTACCTGATATGAAAAATCCCGTCTTTTCAAATGACCACCTACCTACCTCATATGAAAAATCCCATCTTTTCAAATAACAACCGACCGACCTGATATTAAAAATCCCATCTTTTCAAATGACCACCTACATACCTGATATGAAAAATCCCGTCTTCTCAAATTACCACCGACCGACCTGATATGAAAAATCCCGTCTTTTCAAATAACCACCTGCCAACTTCCAATGAAAAATCCCGTCTTTTCAAATGACCACCTCCCTACCCGATATGAAAAATCCCGTCTTTTCACATAACCACCTACCTATCTCATATGAAAAATCCCATCTTTTCAAATGACCACCTACTTACCTGATATGAAAAATCCCGTCTTTTCAAATGACCACCTACCTTCCTGATATGAAAAATCCCGTCTTTTCAAATGACCACCTACCAACCTGAGATGAAAAATCCCGTCTTTTCAAATGACCACCTCCCTCCCTCATATGAAAAATCTCGTCTTTTCAAATGACCACCGACCGATCTGATATGAAAAGTCCCGTTCTTTCAAATGACCACCTTCCTTCCTGATTTGAAAAATCCCATCTTTTCAAATGACCACCTCCCCACCTGATATGAAAAATTCCGTCTTTTCAAATGACCACCTACCCACCTGATATGTAAAATCCCGTCTTTTCAAATGACCACCTCCCTACCTCATATAAAAAATCCCATCTTTTCAAATGACCACCTCCCCACCTGATATGAAAAATCCCGTCTTTTCAAATGACCACCTCCCCACCTGATATGAAAAATCCCGTCTTTTCAAATGACCACCTACCTACCTGATTTGAAAAATCCCGTCTTTTCAAATGACCACCTACCCACCTGATATGAAAAATCCCGTCATTGCAAATGACCACCGACCGACCTGAGATGAAAAATCCCATCTTTTCAAATGACCACCTACATACCTGATATGAAAAATCCCGTCTTTTCAAATGACCACCTATCTACCTGATATGAAAAATCGCGTCTTTTCAAATGACCACCTTCCTACCTCATATGAAAAATCTCGTCATTGCAAATGACCACCGACCTACCTGATATGAAAAATCCCGTCTTTTCAAATGACCACCTTCCAACCTGATACGAAAAATCCCATCTTTTCAAATGACTACCCACCTTATATGAAAAATCCCATCTTTTCAAATTACCACCTATCGACCTGATATGAAAAATCCCGTCTTTTCAAATGACCACCTACCTAACTGATATGAAAAATCCCGTCTTTTCAAATGACCACCTGCCTTCATGAAATGAAAAATTCCATCTTTTCAAATGACCACCTCCCTACCCGATATGAAAAATCCCGTCTTTTCAAATGACCACCTACCTACCCGATATGAAAAATCCAGTCTTTTCAAATGACCACCTCTCTTACTGATATGAAAAATCCCGTCTTTTCAAATGACCACCTACCTATCTCATATGAAAAATCCCGTCTTTTCAAATGACCACCTCCTACCCGATATGAAAAATCCCATCTTTTCAAATGACCATGTACCTTACATGAAAAATCCCATCTTTTCAAATGACCACCAACCTACCTGATATGAAAAATACCGTCTTTTCAAATGACCACCTGCCTTCATGAAATGAAAAATTCCATCTTTTCAAATGACCACCTACCTACCCGATATGAAAAATCCCGTCTTTTCAAATGACCACCTACCTACCCGATATGAAAAATCCAGTCTTTTCAAATGACCACCTACCTATCTCATTTGAAAAATCCCGTCTTTTCAAATGACCACCTCCCTACCCGATATGAAAAATCCCATCTTTTCAAATGACCACCAACCGACCCGACATGAAAAATCCCGTCTTTTCAAATGACCACCTACCTACCTGATATGAAAAATCCCATCTTTTCAAATGACCACCTACCTACCTGATATGAAAAATCCCGTCTTTTCAAATGACCACCTCACCACCTGATATTAAAAATCCCGTCTTTTTAAATGACCACCTACCTACCTGATATGAAAAATCCCGTCTTTTCAAATGACCACCTCCCTACCTCCTCTGAAAAATCCAGTCTTTTCAAATGACCACCTACCTACCTGATATGAAAAATCCCATCTATTCAAATGACCACCTCCCTACCTCATATAAAAAATCCCATCTTTTCAAATGACCACCTCCCCACCTGATATGAAAAATCCCGTCTTTTCAAATGACCACCTACCTACCTGATTTGAAAAATCCCGTCTTTTCAAATGACCACCTTGCGACCTGATATTAAAAATCCCATCTTTTCAAATGACCACCAACCTACTCATATGAAAAATCCTGTCTTTTCAAATGACCACCTACCCACCTGATATGAAAAATCCCGTCATTGCAAATGACCACCGACCTACCTGAGATGAAAAATCCCATCTTTTCAAATGACCACCTACATACCTGATATGAAAAATCCCGTCTTTTCAAATGACCACCTATCTACCTGATATGAAAAATCGCGTCTTTTCAAATGACCAACAACCTCACTGAAATGACAAATCATGTCTGTTCAAATGACCACCTCCCTTACTGATATGAAAAATCCCATCTTTTCAAATGACCACCTACCTATCTCATATGAAAAATCCCATCTTTTCAAATGACCACCTATCTACCTGAAATGAAAAATCGCGTCTTTTCAAATGACCACCTTCCTACCTGAGATGAAAAATCCAGTCTTTTCAAATGACCACCAACCTCACTGAAATGACAAATCATGTCTGTTCAAATGACCACCTCCCTTACTGATATGAAAAAGCCCGTCTTTTCAAATGACCACCTACCTATCTCATATGAAAAATCCCATCTTTTCAAATGACCACCTCCCCACCTGATATGAAAAATCCCATCTTTTCAAATGACCACCTACCTACCTGATATGAAAAATACCGTCTTTTCAAATGACCACCTGCCTTCATGAAATGAAAAATTCCATCTTTTCAAATGACCACCTACCTACCCGATATGAAAAATCCCGTCTTTTCAAATGACCACCTACCTACCCGATATGAAAAATCCAGTCTTTTCAAATGACCACCTACCTATCTCATTTGAAAAATCCCGTCTTTTCAAATGACCACCTCCCTACCCGATCTGAAAAATCCCATCTTTTCAAATGACCATGTACCTTACATGAAAAATCCCATCTTTTCAAATGACCACCAACCGACCCGACATCAAAAATCCCGTCTTTTTAAATGACCACCTACCTACCTGATATGAAAAATCCCATCTTTTCAAATGACCACCTACCTACCTACCTCATATGAAAAATCCCGTCTTTTTAAATGACCACCTACCTACCTGAAATGAAAAATCCCGTCTTTTCAAATGACCACCTCCCTACCTCCTATGAAAAATCCAGTCTTTTCAAATGACCACCTACCTACCTGATATGAAAAATCCAGTCTTTTCAAATGACCACCGACCTCACTGAAATGACAAATCATGTCTTTTCAAATGACCACCTCCCTTCCTGATATGAAAAATCACATCTATTCAAATGACCACCGACCTACCTGATATGAAAAATCCTGTCTTTTCAAATGACCACCTTCCGACCTGAAATGAAAAATCCCGTCTTTTCAAATGACCACCGACATACCTGATATGAAAAATCCCATCTTTTCAAATGACCACCTACATACCTGATATGAAAAATCCCGTCTTTTCAAATGACCACCTACCTACCTGATATGAAATATCCCATGTTTTCAAATGACCACCAACCCACCCGATATGAAAAATCCCGTCTTTTCAAATGACCACCTACCTACCTGATATGAAATATCCCATGTTTTCAAATGACCACCAACCCACCCGATATGAAAAATCCTGTCTTTTCAAATGACCACCTTTCAACATGAGATGAAAAATCCCATCTTTCAAATCACCACCTACCTACCTCATTTGAAAAATCCTGTCTTTTCAAATGACCACCTACCTACCTCATATGAAAACTCCCGTCTTGTCAAATAACCACCTACCTACTTGATATGAAAACTCCCGTCTTTTCAAATAACCACCTACCTACTTGATATGAAAAATCCCGTCTTTTCAAATGACCACCTCCCTACCTGATATGAAAAATCCCGTCTTTTCAAATGACCACCTACCTACCTCATATGAAAAATCCCATCTTTTCAAATAACAACCGACCGACCTGATATTAAAAATCCCATCTTTTCAAATGACCACCTACATACCTGATATGAAAAATCCCGTCTTTTCAAATTACCACCGACCGACCTGATATGAAAAATCCCGTCTTTTCAAATGACCACCTCCCTACCCGATATGAAAAATCCCGTCTTTTCACATAACCACCTATCTACCTGATATGAAAAATCGCGTCTTTTCAAATGACCACCTATCTACCTGATATGAAAAATCGCGTCTTTTCAAATGACCACCGACCTCACTGAAATGACAAATCATGTCTTTTCAAATGACCACCTCCCTTCCTGATATGAAAAATCCCGTCTTTTCAAATGACCACCTCCCTTCCTGATATGAAAAATCCCATCTATTCAAATGACCACCTACCTACCTGATATGAAAAATCCTGTCTTTTCAAATGACCACCTTCCGACCTGAAATGAAAAATCCCGTCTTTTCAAATGACCACCTCCTTACCTGATAATGAAAAATCCCGTCTTTTCAAATGACCACCTACCTTCCTGATATGAAAAATCCCATCTTTTCAAATGACCACCTACCTACCTGATATGAAAAATCCCATCTTTTCAAATGACCACCTCCATCCCTCATATGAAAAATCCCGTCTTTTCAAATGACCACCTACCTACCTGAAATGAAAAATCCCGTCTTTTCAAATGACCACCGACCGATCTGATATGAAAAATCCCGTCTTTTCAAATGACCACCTTCCTTCCTGATATGAAAAATCCCATCTTTTCAAATTACCACCTCCCTACCTGATATGAAAAATCCCGTCTTTTCAAATGACCACCTACCCACCTGATATGAAAAATCCCGTCTTTTCAAATGACCACCTTTCAACATGAGATGAAAAATCCCATCTTTTCAAATGACCACCTACCCACCTGATATGAAAAATCCCGTCTTTTCAAATGACCACCTACCTACCTGATTTGAAAAATCCCGTCTTTTCAAATGACCACCTACCCACCTGATATGAAAAATCCCGTCATTTCAAATGACCACCGACCTACCTGAGATGAAAAATCCCATCTTTTCAAATGACCACCTACATACCTGATATGAAAAATCCCGTCTTTTCAAATGACCACCTTCCAACCTGATATGAAAAATCCCATCTTTTCAAATGACCACCTACCCACCTTATATGAAAAATCCCATCTTTTCAAATGACCACCTATCGACCTGATATGAAAAATCCCGTCTTTTCAAATGACCACCTACCTACCTGATATGAAAAATACCGTCTTTTCAAATGACCACCTGCCTTCATGAAATGAAAAATTCCATCTTTTCAAATGACCACCTACCTACCCGATATGAAAAATCCAGTCTTTTCAAATGACCACCTACCTATCTCATTTGAAAAATCCCGTCTTTTCAAATGACCACCTACCCACCTCATATGAAAAATCCCATCTTTTCAAATGACAACCGACCGACCTGATATTAAAAATCCCATCTTTTCAAATGACCACCTCCCTACCTGATATGAAAAATCCCATCTTTTCAAATGACCATGTACCTTACATGAAAAATCCCATCTTTTCAAATGACCACCAACCGACCCGACATGAAAAATACCTTCTTTTCAAATGACCACCTGCCTTCATGAAATGAAAAATTCCATCTTTTCAAATGACCACCTACCTACCTGATATGAAAAATCCCATCTTTTCAAATGACCACCTACCTACCCGATATGAAAAATCCAGTCTTTTCAAATGACCACCTACCTATCTCATTTGAAAAATCCCGTCTTTTCAAATGACCACCTCCCTACCCGATATGAAAAATCCCATCTTTTCAAATGACCACCTCCCCACCTGAGATGAAAAATCCCATCTTTTCAAATGACCACCTACCTACCTGATATGAAAAATCCCGTCTTTTCAAATGACCACCGACCTCACAGAAATGACAAATCATGTCTTTTCAAATGACCACCTCCCTTCCTGATATGAAAAATCCCATCTATTCAAATGACCACCTACCTACCTGATATTAAAAATCCCGTCTTTTTAAATGACCACCTACCTACCTGATATGAAAAATCCCGTCTTTTCAAATGACCACCTCCCTACCTCCTATGAAAAATCCAGTCTTTTCAAATGACCACCTACCTACCTGATATGAAAAATCCAGTCTTTTCAAATGACCACCGACCTCACTGAAATGACAAATCATGTCTTTTCAAATGACCACCTCCCTTCCTGATATGAAAAATCCCATCTATTCAAATGACCACCGACCTACCTGATATGAAAAATCCTGTCTTTTCAAATGACCACCTTCCGACCTGAAATGAAAAATCCCGTCTTTTCAAATGACCACCTACCTACCCGATATGAAAAATCCCGTCTTTTCAAATGACCACCTACCTATCTCATATGAAAAATCCCATCTTTTCAAATGACCACCTACCTTCCTGATATGAAAAATCCCGTCTTTTCAAATGACCACCTACCAACCTGATATGAAAAATCCCGTCTTTTCAAATGACCACCTCCCTCCCTCATATGAAAAATCCCGTCTTTTCAAATGACCACCTACCTACCTCATGAAAAATCCCATCTTTTCAAATGACCACCTACCTACCTGATATGAAAAATCCCGTTCTTTCAAATGACCACCTCCCCACCTGATATGAAAAATTCCGTCTTTTCAAATGACCACCTACCCACCTGATATGTAAAATCCCGTCTTTTCAAATGACCACCTCCCTACCTCACATAAAAAATCCCATCTTTTCAAATGACCACCTCCCCACCTGATATGAAAAATCCCGTCTTTTCAAATGACCACCTACCTACCTGATTTGAAAAATCCCGTCTTTTCAAATGACCACCTATCTACCTGATATGAAAAATCCCGTCTTTTAAAATGACCACCTCCCTACCTCATATGAAAAATCTCGTCTTTTCAAATGACCACCTACCTACCTCATATGAAAAATCCCTTCTTTTCAAATGACCACCGACCGATCTGATATGAAAAGTCCCGTTCTTTCAACTGACCACCTTCCTTCCTGATTTGGAAAATCCCATCTTTTCAAATGACCACCTTCCTTCCTGATTTGGAAAATCCCATCTTTTCAAATGACCACCTCCCCACCTGATATGAAAAATTCCGTCTTTTCAAATGACCACCTCCCCACCTGATATGTAAAATCCCGTCTTTTCAAATGACCACCTCCCTACCTCATATAAAAAATCCCATCTTTTCAAATGACCACCTCCCCACCTGATATGAAAAATCCCGTCTTTTCAAATGACCACCTACCTACCTGATTTGAAAAATCCCGTCTTTTCAAATGACCACCTTGCGACCTGATATTAAAAATCCCATCTTTTCAAATGACCACCAACCTACTCATATGAAAAATCCTGTCTTTTCAAATGACCACCTACCCACCTGATATGAAAAATCCCGTCATTGCAAATGACCACCGACCTACCTGAGATGAAAAATCCCATCTTTTCAAATGACCACCTACATACCTGATATAAAAATCCCATCTTTTCAAATGACCACCTCCCCACCTGATATGAAAAATCCCGTCTTTTCAAATGACCACCTACCTACCTGATTTGAAAAATCCCGTCTTTTCAAATGACCACCTATCTACCTGATATGAAAAATCGCGTCTTTTCAAATGACCACCAACCTCACTGAAATGACAAATCATGTCTGTTCAAATGACCACCTCCCTTACTGATATGAAAAATCCCGTCTTTTCAAATGACCACCTACCTATCTCATATGAAAAATCCCATCTTTTCAAATGACCACCTATCTACCTGATATGAAAAATCGCGTCTTTTCAAATGACCACCTTCCTACCTGAGATGAAAAATCCCGTCTTTTCAAATGACCACCAACCTCACTGAAATGACAAATCATGTCTGTTCAAATGACCACCTCCCTTACTGATATGAAAAATCCCGTCTTTTCAAATGACCACCTACCTATCTCATATGAAAAATCCCATCTTTTCAAATGACCACCTACCTACCTGATATGAAAAATACCGTCTTTTCAAATGACCACCTACCTATCTCATATGAAAAATCCCATCTTTTCAAATGACCACCTATCGACCTGATATGAAAAATCCCATCTTTTCAAATGACCACCTACCTACCTGATATGAAAAATACCGTCTTTTCAAATGACCACCTGCCTTCATGAAATGAAAAATTCCATCTTTTCAAATGACCACCTACCTACCCGATCTGAAAAATCCAGTCTTTTCAAATGACCACCTACCTATCTCATTTGAAAAATCCCGTCTTTTCAAATGACCACCTCCCTACCCGATATGAAAAATCCCATCTTTTCAAATGACCATGTACCTTACATGAAAAATCCCATCTTTTCAAATGACCACCAACCGACCCGACATGAAAAATCCCGTCTTTTTAAATGACCACCTACCTACCTGATATGAAAAATCCCATCTTTTCAAATGACCACCTACCTACCTGATATGAAAAATCCCGTCTTTTCAAATGACCACCTCACCACCTGATATTAAAAATCCCGTCTTTTTAAATGACCACCTACCTACCTGATATGAAAAATCCCATCTTTTCAAATGACCATGTACCTTACATGAAAAATCCCATCTTTCAAATGACCACCTCACTACCTCCTATGAAAAATCCAGTCTTTTCAAATGACCACCTACCTACCTGATATGAAAAATCCAGTCTTTTCAAATGACCACCGACCTCACTGAAATGACAAATCATGTCTTTTCAAATGACCACCTCCCTTCCTGATATGAAAAATCCCATCTATTCAAATGACCACCGACCTACCTGATATGAAAAATCCTGTCTTTTCAAATGACCACCTTCCGACCTGAAATGAAAAATCCCGTCTTTTCAAATGACCACCGACATACCTGATATGAAAAATCCCATCTTTTCAAATGACCACCTACATACCTGATATGAAAAATCCCGTCTTTTCAAATGACCACCTACCTACCTGATATGAAATATCCCATGTTTTCAAATGACCACCAACCCACCCGATATGAAAAATCCCGTCTTTTCAAATGACCACCTACCTACCTGATATGAAATATCCCATGTTTTCAAATGACCACCTACCTACCCGATATGAAAAATCCCGTCTTTTCAAATGACCACCTACCTACTGATATGAAAAATCCCGTCTTTTCAAATGACCACCTTTCAACATGAGATGAAAAATCCCATCTTTCAAATCACCACCTACCTACCTCATTTGAAAAATCCTGTCTTTTCAAATGACCACCTACCTACCTCATATGAAAACTCCCGTCTTTTCAAATAACCACCTACCTACTTGATATGAAAACTCCCGTCTTTTCAAATAACCACCTCCCTACTTGATATGAAAAATCCCGTCTTTTCAAATGACCACCGCCCTACCTGATATGAAAAATCCCGTCTTTTCAAATGACCACCTACCTACCTCATATGAAAAATCCCATCTTTTCAAATAACAACCAACCGACCTGATATGAAAAATCCCGTCTTTTCAAATGACCACCTACCTACCTGATATGAAAAATCCCGTCTTTTCAAATGACCACCTACCTACCTGATATGAAAAATCCCGTCTTTTCAAATGACCACCTACCTCCCTGATATGAAAAATCCCATCTTTTCAAATGACCACCTACCTACCTCATATGAAAAATTCCCATCTTTTCAAATGACCACCGACCGACCTGATATGAAAAATCCCGTCTTTTCAAATAACCACCTGCCAACTTCCAATGAAAAATCCCATCTTTTCAAATGACCACCTCCCTACCCGATATGAAAAATCCCGTCTTTTCACATAACCACCTACCTATCTCATATGAAAAATCCCATCTTTTCAAATGACCACCTACTTACCTGATATGAAAAATCCCGTCTTTTCAAATGACCACCTACCTTCCTGATATGAAAAATCCCGTCTTTTCAAATGACCACCTACCAACCTGAGATGAAAAATCCCGTCTTTTCAAATGACCACCTCCCTCCCTCATATGAAAAATCCCGTCTTTTCAAATGACCACCTACCTACCTGATATGAAAAATCCCGTCTTTTCAAATGACCACCGACCGATCTGATATGAAAAGTCCCGTTCTTTCAAATGACCACCTTCCTTCCTGATTTGAAAAATCCCATCTTTTCAAATGACCACCTCCCCACCTGATATGAAAAATTCCGTCTTTTCAAATGACCACCTACCCACCTGATATGTAAAATCCCGTCTTTTCAAATGACCACCTCCCTACCTCATATAAAAAATCCCATCTTTTCAAATGACCACCTCCCCACCTGATATGAAAAATCCCGTCTTTTCAAATGACCACCTCCCCACCTGATATGAAAAATCCCGTCTTTTCAAATGACCACCTACCTACCTGATTTGAAAAATCCCGTCTTTTCAAATGACCACCTACCCACCTGATATGAAAAATCCCGTCATTGCAAATGACCACCGACCGACCTGAGATGAAAAATCCCATCTTTTCAAATGACCACCTACATACCTGATATGAAAAATCCCGTCTTTTCAAATGACCACCTATCTACCTGATATGAAAAATCGCGTCTTTTCAAATGACCACCTTCCTACCTCATATGAAAAATCTCGTCATTGCAAATGACCACCGACCTACCTGATATGAAAAATCCCGTCTTTTCAAATGACCACCTTCCAACCTGATACGAAAAATCCCATCTTTTCAAATGACTACCCACCTTATATGAAAAATCCCATCTTTTCAAATTACCACCTATCGACCTGATATGAAAAATCCCGTCTTTTCAAATGACCACCTACCTAACTGATATGAAAAATCCCGTCTTTTCAAATGACCACCTGCCTTCATGAAATGAAAAATTCCATCTTTTCAAATGACCACCTCCCTACCCGATATGAAAAATCCCGTCTTTTCAAATGACCACCTACCTACCCGATATGAAAAATCCAGTCTTTTCAAATGACCACCTCTCTTACTGATATGAAAAATCCCGTCTTTTCAAATGACCACCTACCTATCTCATATGAAAAATCCCGTCTTTTCAAATGACCACCTCCCTACCCGATATGAAAAATCCCATCTTTTCAAATGACCATGTACCTTACATGAAAAATCCCATCTTTTCAAATGACCACCAACCTACCTGATATGAAAAATACCGTCTTTTCAAATGACCACCTGCCTTCATGAAATGAAAAATTCCATCTTTTCAAATGACCACCTACCTACCCGATATGAAAAATCCCGTCTTTTCAAATGACCACCTACCTACCCGATATGAAAAATCCAGTCTTTTCAAATGACCACCTACCTATCTCATTTGAAAAATCCCGTCTTTTCAAATGACCACCTCCCTACCCGATATGAAAAATCCCATCTTTTCAAATGACCACCAACCGACCCGACATGAAAAATCCCGTCTTTTCAAATGACCACCTACCTACCTGATATGAAAAATCCCATCTTTTCAAATGACCACCTACCTACCTGATATGAAAAATCCCGTCTTTTCAAATGACCACCTACCACCTGATATTAAAAATCCCGTCTTTTTAAATGACCACCTACCTACCTGATATGAAAAATCCCGTCTTTTCAAATGACCACCTCCCTACCTCCTCTGAAAAATCCAGTCTTTTCAAATGACCACCTACCTACCTGATATGAAAAATCCCATCTATTCAAATGACCACCTCCCTACCTCATATAAAAAATCCCATCTTTTCAAATGACCACCTCCCCACCTGATATGAAAAATCCCGTCTTTTCAAATGACCACCTACCTACCTGATTTGAAAAATCCCGTCTTTTCAAATGACCACCTTGCGACCTGATATTAAAAATCCCATCTTTTCAAATGACCACCAACCTACTCATATGAAAAATCCTGTCTTTTCAAATGACCACCTACCCACCTGATATGAAAAATCCCGTCATTGCAAATGACCACCGACCTACCTGAGATGAAAAATCCCATCTTTTCAAATGACCACCTACATACCTGATATGAAAAATCCCGTCTTTTCAAATGACCACCTATCTACCTGATATGAAAAATCGCGTCTTTTCAAATGACCACCAACCTCACTGAAATGACAAATCATGTCTGTTCAAATGACCACCTCCCTTACTGATATGAAAAATCCCATCTTTTCAAATGACCACCTACCTATCTCATAGGAAAAATCCCATCTTTTCAAATGACCACCTATCTACCTGATATGAAAAATCGCGTCTTTTCAAATGACCACCTTCCTACCTGAGATGAAAAATCCAGTCTTTTCAAATGACCACCAACCTCACTGAAATGACAAATCATGTCTGTTCAAATGACCACCTCCCTTACTGATATGAAAAAGCCCGTCTTTTCAAATGACCACCTACCTATCTCATATGAAAAATCCCATCTTTTCAAATGACCACCTCCCCACCTGATATGAAAAATCCCATCTTTTCAAATGACCACCTACCTACCTGATATGAAAAATACCGTCTTTTCAAATGACCACCTGCCTTCATGAAATGAAAAATTCCATCTTTTCAAATGACCACCTACCTACCCGATATGAAAAATCCCGTCTTTTCAAATGACCACCTACCTACCCGATATGAAAAATCCAGTCTTTTCAAATGACCACCTACCTATCTCATTTGAAAAATCCCGTCTTTTCAAATGACCACCTCCCTACCCGATCTGAAAAATCCCATCTTTTCAAATGACCATGTACCTTACATGAAAAATCCCATCTTTTCAAATGACCACCAACCGACCCGACATCAAAAATCCCGTCTTTTTAAATGACCACCTACCTACCTGATATGAAAAATCCCATCTTTTCAAATGACCACCTACCTACCTCATATGAAAAATCCCGTCTTTTTAAATGACCACCTACCTACCTGAAATGAAAAATCCCGTCTTTTCAAATGACCACCTCCCTACCTCCTATGAAAAATCCAGTCTTTTCAAATGACCACCTACCTACCTGATATGAAAAATCCAGTCTTTTCAAATGACCACCGACCTCACTGAAATGACAAATCATGTCTTTTCAAATGACCACCTCCCTTCCTGATATGAAAAATCACATCTATTCAAATGACCACCGACCTACCTGATATGAAAAATCCTGTCTTTTCAAATGACCACCTTCCGACCTGAAATGAAAAATCCCGTCTTTTCAAATGACCACCGACATACCTGATATGAAAAATCCCATCTTTTCAAATGACCACCTACATACCTGATATGAAAAATCCCGTCTTTTCAAATGACCACCTACCTACCTGATATGAAATATCCCATGTTTTCAAATGACCACCAACCCACCCGATATGAAAAATCCCGTCTTTTCAAATGACCACCTACCTACCTGATATGAAATATCCCATGTTTTCAAATGACCACCAACCCACCCGATATGAAAAATCCCGTCTTTTCAAATGACCACCTTTCAACATGAGATGAAAAATCCCATCTTTCAAATCACCACCTACCTACCTCATTTGAAAAATCCTGTCTTTTCAAATGACCACCTACCTACCTCATATGAAAACTCCCGTCTTGTCAAATAACCACCTACCTACTTGATATGAAAACTCCCGTCTTTTCAAATAACCACCTACCTACTTGATATGAAAAATCCCGTCTTTTCAAATGACCACCTCCCTACCTGATATGAAAAATCCCGTCTTTTCAAATGACCACCTACCTACCTGATATGAAAATCGTCTTTTCAAATGACCACCTACCTACCTCATATGAAAAATCCCATCTTTTCAAATAACAACCGACCGACCTGATATTAAAAATCCCATCTTTTCAAATGACCACCTACATACCTGATATGAAAAATCCCGTCTTTTCAAATTACCACCGACCGACCTGATATGAAAAATCCCGTCTTTTCAAATGACCACCTCCCTACCCGATATGAAAAATCCCGTCTTTTCACATAACCACCTACCTATCTCATATGAAAAATCCCATCTTTTCAAATGACCACCTACTTACCTGATATGAAAAATCCCGTCTTTTCACATAACCACCTACCTATCTCATATGAAAAATCCCGTCTTTTCAAATGACCACCTCCTTACCTGATAATGAAAAATCCCGTCTTTTCAAATGACCACCTACCTTCCTGATATGAAAAATCCCGTCTTTTCAAATGACCACCTACCAACCTGATATGAAAAATCCCGTCTTTTCAAATGACCACCTCCATCCCTCATATGAAAAATCTCGTCTTTTCAAATGACCAGCTACCTACCTCATGAAAATTCCCGTCTTTTCAAATGACCACCGACCGATCTGATATGAAAAGTCCCGTTCTTTCAAATGACCACCTTCCTTCCTGATTTGAAAAATCCCATCTTTTCAAATTACCACCTCCCCACCTGATATGAAAAATTCCGTCTTTTCAAATGACCACCTACCCACCTGATATGTAAAATCCCGTCTTTTCAAATGACCACCTCCCTACCTCATATAAAAAATCCCATCTTTTCAAATGACCACCTCCCCACCTGATATGAAAAATCCCGTCTTTTCAAATGACCACCTACCTACCTGATTTGAAAAATCCCGTCTTTTCAAATGACCACCTACCCACCTGATATGAAAAATCCCGTCATTGCAAATGACCACCGACCTACCTGAGATGAAAAATCCCATCTTTTCAAATGACCACCTACATACCTGATATGAAAAATCCCGTCTTTTCAAATGACCACCTTCCAACCTGATACGAAAAATCCCATCTTTTCAAATGACTACCCACCTTATATGAAAAATCCCATCTTTTCAAATTACCACCTATCGACCTGATATGAAAAATCCCGTCTTTTCAAATGACCACCTACCTAACTGATATGAAAAATCCCGTCTTTTCAAATGACCACCTGCCTTCATGAAATGAAAAATTCCATCTTTTCAAATGACCACCTCCCTACCCGATATGAAAAATCCCGTCTTTTCAAATGACCACCTACCTACCCGATATGAAAAATCCAGTCTTTTCAAATGACCACCTCCCTTACTGATATGAAAAATCCCGTCTTTTCAAATGACCACCTACCTATCTCATATGAAAAATCCCATCTTTTCAAATGACCACCTCCCTACCCGATATGAAAAATCCCATCTTTTCAAATGACCATGTACCTTACATGAAAAATCCCATCTTTTCAAATGACCACCAACCTACCTGATATGAAAAATACCTTCTTTTCAAATGACCACCTGCCTTCATGAAATGAAAAATTCCATCTTTTCAAATGACCACCTACCTACCCGATATGAAAAATCCCATCTTTTCAAATGACCACCTACCTACCCGATATGAAAAATCCAGTCTTTTCAAATGACCACCTACCTATCTCATTTGAAAAATCCCGTCTTTTCAAATGACCACCTCCCTACCCGATATGAAAAATCCCATCTTTTCAAATGACCATGTACCTTACATGAAAAATCCCATCTTTTCAAATGACCACCAACCGACCCGACATGAAAAATCCCGTCTTTTCAAATGACCACCTACCTACCTGATATTAAAAATCCCGTCTTTTTAAATGACCACCTACCTACCTGATATGAAAAATCCCGTCTTTTCAAATGACCACCGACATACCTGATATGAAAAATCCCATCTTTTCAAATGACCACCTCACTACCTCCTATGAAAAATCCAGTCTTTTCAAATGACCACCTACCTACCTGATATGAAAAATCCAGTCTTTTCAAATGACCACCGACCTCACTGAAATGACAAATCATGTCTTTTCAAATGACCACCTCCCTTCCTGATATGAAAAATCCCATCTATTCAAATGACCACCGACCTACCTGATATGAAAAATCCTGTCTTTTCAAATGACCACCTTCCGACCTGAAATGAAAAATCCCGTCTTTTCAAATGACCACCTCCCTACCCGATATGAAAAATCCCGTCTTTTCACATAACCACCTACCTATCTCATATGAAAAATCCCGTCTTTTCAAATGACCACCTACCTTCCTGATATGAAAAATCCCGTCTTTTCAAATGACCACCTACCAACCTGATATGAAAAATCCCGTCTTTTCAAATGACCACCTACCTACCTGATATGAAAAATCCCTTTTCAAATGACCACCAACCCACCTCGATATGAAAAATCCCGTCTTTTCAAATGACCACCTTTCATGATCCCACCAAATCACCACCTACCTATATGAAAAATCCCATCTTTTCAAATGACCACCTACCTACCTCCTACCTACTTGATATGAAAAATCCCGTCTTTTCAAATGACCACCTCCCCACCTGATATGAAAAATTCCGTCTTTTCAAATGACCACCTACCCACCTGATATGTAAAATCCCGTCTTTTCAAATGACCACCTCCCTACCTCACATAAAAAATCCCATCTTTTCAAATGACCACCTACATACCTGATATGAAAAATCCCGTCTTTTCAAATTACCACCGACCGACCTGATATGAAAAATCCCGTCTTTTCAAATGACCACCTCCCTACCCGATATGAAAAATCCCGTCTTTTCACATAACCACCTACCTATCTCATATGAAAAATCCCATCTTTTCAAATGACCACCTACTTACCTGATATGAAAAATCCCGTCTTTTCACATAACCACCTACCTATCTCATATGAAAAATCCCGTCTTTTCAAATGACCACCTCCTTACCTGATAATGAAAAATCCCGTCTTTTCAAATGACCACCTACCTTCCTGATATGAAAAATCCCGTCTTTTCAAATGACCACCTACCAACCTGATATGAAAAATCCCGTCTTTTCAAATGACCACCTCCATCCCTCATATGAAAAATCTCGTCTTTTCAAATGACCAGCTACCTACCTCATGAAAATTCCCGTCTTTTCAAATGACCACCGACCGATCTGATATGAAAAGTCCCGTTCTTTCAAATGACCACCTTCCTTCCTGATTTGAAAAATCCCATCTTTTCAAATTACCACCTCCCCACCTGATATGAAAAATTCCGTCTTTTCAAATGACCACCTACCCACCTGATATGTAAAATCCCGTCTTTTCAAATGACCACCTCCCTACCTCATATAAAAATCCCATCTTTTCAAATGACCACCTCCCCACCTGATATGAAAAATCCCGTCTTTTCAAATGACCACCTACCTACCTGATTTGAAAAATCCCGTCTTTTCAAATGACCACCTACCCACCTGATATGAAAAATCCCGTCATTGCAAATGACCACCGACCTACCTGAGATGAAAAATCCCATCTTTTCAAATGACCACCTACATACCTGATATGAAAAATCCCGTCTTTTCAAATGACCACCTTCCAACCTGATACGAAAAATCCCATCTTTTCAAATGACTACCCACCTTATATGAAAAATCCCATCTTTTCAAATTACCACCTATCGACCTGATATGAAAAATCCCGTCTTTTCAAATGACCACCTACCTAACTGATATGAAAAATCCCGTCTTTTCAAATGACCACCTGCCTTCATGAAATGAAAAATTCCATCTTTTCAAATGACCACCTCCCTACCCGATATGAAAAATCCCGTCTTTTCAAATGACCACCTACCTACCCGATATGAAAAATCCAGTCTTTTCAAATGACCACCTCCCTTACTGATATGAAAAATCCCGTCTTTTCAAATGACCACCTACCTATCTCATATGAAAAATCCCATCTTTTCAAATGACCACCTCCCTACCCGATATGAAAAATCCCATCTTTTCAAATGACCATGTACCTTACATGAAAAATCCCATCTTTTCAAATGACCACCAACCTACCTGATATGAAAAATACCTTCTTTTCAAATGACCACCTGCCTTCATGAAATGAAAAATTCCATCTTTTCAAATGACCACCTACCTACCCGATATGAAAAATCCCATCTTTTCAAATGACCACCTACCTACCCGATATGAAAAATCCAGTCTTTTCAAATGACCACCTACCTATCTCATTTGAAAAATCCCGTCTTTTCAAATGACCACCTCCCTACCCGATATGAAAAATCCCATCTTTTCAAATGACCATGTACCTTACATGAAAAATCCCATCTTTTCAAATGACCACCAACCGACCCGACATGAAAAATCCCGTCTTTTCAAATGACCACCTACCTACCTGATATTAAAAATCCCGTCTTTTTAAATGACCACCTACCTACCTGATATGAAAAATCCCGTCTTTTCAAATGACCACCTCCCTACCTCCTATGAAAAATCCAGTCTTTTCAAATGACCACCTACCTACCTGATATGAAAAATCCAGTCTTTTCAAATGACCACCGACCTCACTGAAATGACAAATCATGTCTTTTCAAATGACCACCTCCCTTCCTGATATGAAAAATCCCATCTATTCAAATGACCACCGACCTACCTGATATGAAAAATCCTGTCTTTTCAAATGACCACCTTCCGACCTGAAATGAAAAATCCCGTCTTTTCAAATGACCACCTCCCTACCCGATATGAAAAATCCCGTCTTTTCACATAACCACCTACCTATCTCATATGAAAAATCCCGTCTTTTCAAATGACCACCTACCTTCCTGATATGAAAAATCCCGTCTTTTCAAATGACCACCTACCAACCTGATATGAAAAATCCCGTCTTTTCAAATGACCACCTCCCTCCCTCATATGAAAAATCTCGTCTTTTCAAATGACCACCTACCTACCTCATGAAAATTCCCGTCTTTTCAAATGACCACCGACCGATCTGATATGAAAAGTCCCGTTCTTTCAAATGACCACCTCCCCACCTGATATGAAAAATTCCGTCTTTTCAAATGACCACCTACCCACCTGATATGTAAAATCCCGTCTTTTCAAATGACCACCTCCCTACCTCACATAAAAAATCCCATCTTTTCAAATGACCACCTCCCCACCTGATATGAAAAATCCCGTCTTTTCAAATGACCACCTACCTACCTGATTTGAAAAATCCCGTCTTTTCAAATGACCACCTACCCACCTGATATGAAAAATCCCATCATTGCAAATGACCACCGACCTACCTGAGATGAAAAATCCCATCTTTTCAAATGACCACCTACATACCTGATATGAAAAATCCCGTCTTTTCAAATGACCACCTATCTACCTGATATGAAAAATCCCGTCTTTTCAAATGACCACCTTACATACCTGATATGAAAAATCCCATCTTTGCAAATGACCACCTATCTACCTGATATGAAAAATCCCATCTTTTCAAATGACCACCTACATACCTGATATGAAAAATCCCGTCTTTTCAAATGACCACCTATCTACCTGATATGAAAAATCCCGTCTTTTCAAATGACCACCTTCCTACCTCATATGAAAAATCTCGTCATTGCAAATGACCACCGACCTACCTGAGATGAAAAATCCCATCTTTTCAAATGACCACCTACATACCTGATATGAAAAATCCCGTCTTTTCAAATGACCACCTTCCAACCTGATACGAAAAATCCCATCTTTTCAAATGACTACCCAGCTTATATGAAAAATCCCATCTTTTCAAATTACCACCTATCGACCTGATATGAAAAATCCCGTCTTTTCAAATGACCACCCACCTAACTGATATGAAAAATCCCGTCTTTTCAAATGACCACCTGCCTTCATGAAATGAAAAATTCCATCTTTTCAAATGACCACCTCCCTACCCGATATGAAAAATCCCGTCTTTTCAAATGACCACCTACCTACCCGATATGAAAAATCCAGTCTTTTCAAATGACCACCTCCCTTACTGATATGAAAAATCCCGTCTTTTCAAATGACCACCTACCTATCTCATATGAAAAATCCCGTCTTTTCAAATGACCACCTCCCTACCCGATATGAAAAATCCCATCTTTTCAAATGACCATGTACCTTACATGAAAAATCCCATCTTTTCAAATGACCACCAACCTACCTGATATGAAAAATACCGTCTTTTCAAATGACCACCTGCCTTCATGAAATGAAAAATTCCATCTTTTCAAATGACCACCTACCTACCCGATATGAAAAATCCCGTCTTTTCAAATGACCACCTACCTACCCGATATGAAAAATCCAGTCTTTTCAAATGACCACCTACCTATCTCATTTGAAAAATCCCGTCTTTTCAAATGACCACCTCCCTACCCGATATGAAAAATCCCATCTTTTCAAATGACCATGTACCTTACATGAAAAATCCCATCTTTTCAAATGACCACCAACCGACCCGACATGAAAAATCCCGTCTTTTCAAATGACCACCTACCTACCTGATATGAAAAATCCCATCTTTTCAAATGACCACCTACCTACCTGATATGAAAAATCCCGTCTTTTCAAATGACCACCTCACCACCTGATATTAAAAATCCCGTCTTTTTAAATGACCACCTACCTACCTGATATGAAAAATCCCGTCTTTTCAAATGACCACCTCCCTACCTCCTATGAAAAATCCAGTCTTTTCAAATGACCACCTACTTACCTGATATGAAAAATCCAGTCTTTTCAAATGACCACCGACCTCACTGAAATGACAAATCATGTCTTTTCAAATGACCACCTCCCTTCCTGATATGAAAAATCCCATCTATTCAAATGACCACCGACCTACCTGATATGAAAAATCCTGTCTTTTCAAATGACCACCTTCCGACCTGAAATGAAAAATCCTGTCTTTTCAAATGACCACCGACATACCTGATATGAAAAATCCCATCTTTTCAAATGACCACCTACATACCTGATATGAAAAATCCCGTCTTTTCAAATGACCACCTACCTACCTGATATGAAATATCCCATGTTTTCAAATGACCACCAACCCACCCGATATGAAAAATCCCGTCTTTTCAAATGACCACCTACCTACCTGATATGAAATATCCCATGTTTTCAAATGACCACCAACCCACCCGATATGAAAAATCCCGTCTTTTCAAATGACCACCTTTCAACATGAGATGAAAAATCCCATCTTTCAAATCACCACCTCCCTACCTCATTTGAAAAATCCCGTCTTTTCAAATGACCACCTACCTACCTCATATGAAAACTCCCGTCTTTTCAAATAACCACCTACCTACTTGATATGAAAACTCCCGTCTTTTCAAATAACCACCTACCTACTTGATATGAAAAATCCCGTCTTTTCAAATGACCACCTCCCTACCTGATATGAAAAATCCCGTCTTTTCAAATGACCACCTACCTACCTCATATGAAAAATCCCATCTTTTCAAATGACAACCAACCGACCTGATATTAAAAATCCCATCTTTTCAAATGACCACCTACATACCTGATATGAAAAATCCCGTCTTTTCAAATTACCACCGACCGACCTGATATGAAAAATCCCGTCTTTTCAAATAACCACCTGCCAACTTCCAATGAAAAATCCCGTCTTTTCAAATGACCACCTCCCTACCCGATATGAAAAATCCCGTCTTTTCAAATAACCACCTACCTATCTCATATGAAAAATCCCATCTTTTCAAATGACCACCTACTTACCTGATATGAAAAATCCCGTCTTTTCAAATGACCACCTACCTTCCTGATATGAAAAATCCCGTCTTTTCAAATGACCACCTACCAACCTGATATGAAAATTCCCGTCTTTTCAAATGACCACCTCCCTCCCTCATATGAAAAATCTCGTCTTTTCAAATGACCACCTACCTACCTCATATGAAAATTCCCGTCTTTTCAAATGACCACCGACCGATCTGATATGAAAAGTCCCGTTCTTTCAAATGACCACCTTCCTTCCTGATTTGAAAAATCCCATCTTTTCAAATGACCACCTCCCCACCTGATATGAAAAATTCCGTCTTTTCAAATGAACACCTACCCACCTGATATGTAAAATCCCGTCTTTTCAAATGACCACCTCCCTACCTCATATAAAAAATCCCATCTTTTCAAATGACCACCTCCCCACCTGATATGAAAAATCCCGTCTTTTCAAATGACCACCTACCTACCTGATTTGAAAAATCCCGTCTTTTCAAATGACCACCTACCCACCTGATATGAAAAATCCCGTCATTGCAAATGATCACCGACCTACCTGAGATGAAAAATCCCATCTTTTCAAATGACCACCTACATACCTGATATGAAAAATCCCGTCTTTTCAAATGACCACCTATCTACCTGATATGAAAAATCGCGTCTTTTCAAATGACCACCTTCCTACCTCATATGAAAAATCTCGTCATTGCAAATGACCACCGACCTACCTGAGATGAAAAATCCCATCTTTTCAAATGACCACCTACATACCTGATATGAAAAATCCCGTCTTTTCAAATGACCACCTATCTACCTGATATGAAAAATCGCGTCTTTTCAAATGACCACCTTCCTACCTCATATGAAAAATCCCGTCATTGCAAATGATCACCGACCTACCTGAGATGAAAAATCCCATCTTTTCAAATGACCACCTCCCTTCCTGATATGAAAAATCCCGTCTTTTCAAATGACCACCTCCCTCCCTGATATGAAAAATCCCGTCTTTTCAAATGACCACCAACCTACCTGATATGAAAAATCCCATCTTTTCAAATGACCACCTACTGACCTGATATGAAAAATCCAGTCTTTTCAAATGACCACCTACCTACCTGTTATGAAAAATCCTGTCTTTTCAAATGACCACCTTCCTCCCTAAAATGAAAAATCCTGTCTTTTCAAAAATTATCATATAATATAATTAATAGGCTGCTGCTCAACGATTTAAATCATAACCACACTGGAAATCGAAGTGTCAACATCACCGTCATACCGAAGAAAAAAACCAAAAAAAAAAAACCCGGGAGTCTGGAACACTGACGCTCACCATTACCTTGACGTGTTTCGACTTATGAGTAACTTACAAGTAACATGTGTGGACGTGTGTCAACGATCGCGTAACATGCCTACAACTTATGGCCAGCGTATGCGGAACGTGTGTCATACGCCAAGTACGTCGAGAAATTTTCAACATACTGAAAATTTGTCGACGTACTTGGCGTACTACGACGTATGCCAGCGTGCTTCAGCATGCTTCAGCCTGCTCTTAACGTATACAAAACTTACCCATAATGTATTCGACGTGTGCCAGCGTATTCGACAAATTTTTCTTACGTCGGCATACGCTGGCTAAAACGTCAAGGTGTGACAGCGGCTTCACACTTCGATGTCTAGTGCGGTTATGATTTGAATCGTCGAGCCGCAGCCTACGCCACGTGATCGTCGGCGATACGCTGCCACGTGCTATGCATAAGTTAGACGATCATTGGGCAGAGGTTGTGAACGCCGACAACACGCTCAGCATTCGTTGATGTAAGTTATCTATATGTTATCGAAACGTTCTCTGTACGATACTTATACGTTATGCATACGTCCAACTCGTTATGAGTACGTCCAAAACTGGAAAAAAAACATCGATAGTTCAGCGTACACCAGCGTTTTTCATACATTTTGATACCTTGCCATACGCTGGCTAAAACGTCAAGGTGTGACAGGGCCCTTCGATATTTATCGGTATACCGTCCTTATGAGTGTAAATAAGTCTGAAATCTGGATCAGTGGGTCTTGCTCAAGTGATAATAATCATATAATCTTTGTGTCTTTGACAGAGTCACTGGGTCAAAACCTCTGTGTTGGAGGCGATCCTTTGGTGTGGACTGTTGTCCAACGGGGATCAGCAGATAGGCTAGTGGCCAAATTAAAAAAGGGGCCTAAAATGTGAGAAACCCCTACCCACGGTAGAACAAGTCACAACCTATTTTTTCTTGAAGAGGGATGTTTGGGGAGTTAGAAAATCATGGTTGTGAACCTGAGATCATTGCACAACAGTTTGAAAATCACGTTTACATATGTACCACTGCAGACTGCAAAAATGGATTTAATCGCCACAGATTTTGGCTCATATATTTGTTAATACTGGTGCTACAAACACAACTTTGGTACCAAAATGTGCGGAATTATCACATATATATATATATATATATATATATATATATATATATATATATATATATATATATATATATCTGTAAAAAAACATTTGTGATGTAACAAAGGCTTTTGTGTGACCTCCAGGCAAAAATAGTGGAATTTTACTCAACAAATCAGCTTCGGGTTCACCAATAAATATCAACAAAAACATTAATTACTTTAAAAAATATTGGACTTGCAGTCATACTTGTGACATCAACATAATCCAAGTTTATTTACCCTTTGAAAAATATATCTAATGATTTTATTGTCACTGAAATGATAAAGTTATAACTGAAATCATATATCGCCCCACTAATGCTGACCGATAGAAATCCCGAAGCAGATGTGCAACATAAAGAATTGACTTAAGATTCTGACACAATTGTGAAAGTGACTTTTATAGACATCATGTTGAGATAAGCTATTTCACACATGACGATAATGAATTCATAACATGCACTGTAACTTATGTACATCTATTACATGAAGTAATACATGTTGTACATTTAAAAGTTCAGTCACGCTCTTCATCAGTGCTGTCGTCAAAGACAACAGAATCATCAACATTTGGACAATCGTCTGCACTACACGAGCAGAATTCAGTGCAGGTCAGTCCTGCACAAATACAACGACATGTTCTGCTCTGCCTACAGTCATTGTCGGTGCAGCGTAGGTTTTGAAGAACTTTGGGGATGTAAATATCCTCCGAGGAAGTTTGATCAACAGCCACAGACGTGAGGAAATGTCTCACCTCATCATAGGACACACAGTGTCCTAATTCATGAAGCATGTCAATGAGATGCTTGCTTCCCAATTCATGATGCACCTGCAAGGCTAAACCAAGCGTTATTGTGGAGTACACTCGACGGCTCTGTGATATTATATTGTGACAAATGGCGATCGTCCTCAGGTTGTTCTTCATAACACCTTCATCACTACAGCTGGTTACATTCGTGTGTGATTTCTCACTGGTGTACCACTGAATAAAGTCATAGAGTGTATTAGGAACAAATTCTGCACAGTGCTGAATATCTGTTTCCTCGACAGGTGCATACATATTTCCAACATGCTCGATATCAGCCATGTGCTTCCTCAGGATACCAGCTGCAGCATGTAAAGTATGCATTTCACTATCTGTGGCTGATGGTACATCAGACGGGATGTCTTCATATTGTGGTTCATCAGTCATGCTCTGCAGAATCGTGGCTTTTCTCAGGGCATCACATAAGGTCACAGAAGAAGAGCATATGATGTCAGTGTGGCCATCAAATGTTACACAGACTATTTGGTCACCATAATATTTAGTTAATCGCTCCTTCAACTTCCAAGTTTTATACTGTTCTGCATTCGTGGTACCCAGAGAAACCAAATATCCAACGTATTCATCTTTCAGATGAACGAGGGTCGTCACTGTCTTAGTTTTGGAGAACACAGTTTGTTCCAGAAAACATTTCAGTTCATCAAAAGCTTCATCATGTAATGTGCCCATTGTTTCCTCTCCTGATTTACGAATTGCAGCAGTGATGTTCCTTTCTGAAATATAGTGTGAATAGCATAACCTGTGGTACTTGGCATCATAGGCGAAGAAATCTGGAAAGGCAAGCATGCTCATGTGTATTTTATTGTCTTGTCTTTTGTCAGCTGCTGCCAGAACTTTTTCTCTGGTGGACTGTCCAGTTCCTGTAGATACCGGTGGAAGCTTGTTTCTGGAAGTGTTGGATTTTCCACAAATGAAGTAGTTAGTCCTGATGTCAAACCCAGCTGTTTCATTTCTGCTGATTCTTGTGTGTTCTGTTGCCGCAGATGTGCATGGTTGCTGGTCACTCTCACTTGGGTTGGATGTGGAGATATTTGACTTGCTGGTATACTTGGCCCAACACGATTTGTGGAATGATACTTTCAAATCAAGACTCAATATGTCTTGTGGCAAAGGCCAGATACTTTCGTAAACGTCATCTTTTCTGATTTGACTTGCTTTGAAGATTGCACTCAAACCATTAAATATTGGGTTCTTTCCAACTTCTTGCTTTTTAGGGTTGAGGGGTTTAAAGCATATGATGCAGTGGTCAGTGTCAATTTTACGACGCTTCACAACAGGTGGTTCCAGATCCATAATTGCAGATCAATTGTCAGCACAAGCACCTGAAATGAAATAATTAAAGATAAGTATATATCAGTGGTTTTAGAAAAAGGCAATAAAGCTCAAAATTGATTTTCTGCAACTGGATTTAAAATCATTCTTGTTTGGTGAATGCATATACATGTATTATAAATTAATCAATGTCAGTTACTTTTAGGGGGGGGTGACATATGGTTTCGGTAATAACTCTATTAATTCAACTGATTTATCTTTATGAGTTATATTTCTGAAAAGGAGAAAGATAGAGGGTTATTTTGATGTAATATGTAGGAATACAACTCAAATACTTATGAAGAAATTAATTGTTTAGTTGATATTTATTGGTAAACCCAAAGCTGATTTGTTGAGTAAAATTCCACTTTTTTTGCCTGTAGGTCACACAAAAGCCTTTGTTACATCACAAATGGTTTTTACACATGTATATGTATGTATATATATATATATATATATATATATATATATATATATATATATATATATATATATATATATTTATATATATATATGTATATAAATATATGTATATATATATATATATATATATATGTATATATATATATATATATATATATATGTATATATATATATATGTATTTGTATATATATATATGTATATATATATATATATATATATATATATATATATATATATATATATATATATATATATATATATATATATATATATATATATATATATATATATATATATATATATATATATATATATATATATGTAATCATTCGTCACATTTTGGTACCAAATTTGTGTTTGTAGCACCAGTATTAACAAATATATGAGCCAATATGATCCAAAATCTGTGGCAATTAAATCCATTTTTGCAGTCT
>NC_140968.1:99917806-99920306 GCF_056783735.1 Eptatretus burgeri | reverse complement strand
ACGATTTTTGAAAATGAGTACATGTACATTATCTGTACATTATGTTTGTTAATTTGTTTTTTTTTAATATAATCTCTGCATTAGCATAAATCTCGACCCAGAGTTGCGCACAAGGCTGGGAGTTGTTATTGGGGAGAGAAACTTCTCCTTGGTGATGCCTCGGGATAAACCAGAGGATGTTGGGCTGTATGAGTGTGAATTACCTTTCAGTTGGAAACAACATTTGAGTTATTTTGGTTATAGTTATTTAAATACATATTGTAGATATGGTGGTGTTGGTATATTACTTCCACATAAATGTTCCAGAATGGAAGTTTAATGTAATGAGTACTCCAGTCGTTGCAGGCCATCCATTGATGAACCTCATGTTGTTGACCTTGGTGCTTACCTGAGCTTTACCCTTTACCTTTACCCAATTTTGCTCGCTATATCACAAAAGGCTAATAGAATGCACTTATCATTATTCTGAAGCGGTTTACCAGTGTAAAGCATTCCTAAACTGGTTAGAATCCATCGCCGAAATGTAAAACAGGTATTATATAATTCATATTACATTGTTCTTCTTTCATATATTTTTTTCTATCGATATTAAACTCAAAATTGCTGATGCACATCAACAGTGTTCTCAACCTTAACTTTAAATTATCTCACAGTCATTTTCCAGCAAATTCCAACCTCTGCTTTCCATTTAATGCCATTCCTCGTTTCGACAATGTGCAAAATAATCTCGTCTCGTACCCAGCAATCCTCTTGTCACATGCCAGAGATTCTGGTCATAACCACAGTTTGTGTTTGTACAAACTACATACCTGCTATGTAGCTATAAATATGATCGTGGTATGAAACATTGCCAATTGCTAACCATTACCACAATACAACACACCTTCATGGAGGAACAAACATGTTCACCATCCACCGCATCGTCTCCATACTCAGCCTCAGCCAGTCAAGGGGCTCCTGCTCTCAACCATCCATCGTGTTGCACTCACCCAAGGAGGACCCTCCATACAACCCCCATGGGAGAAGAATCCTCCACATTCTCCTCAACAGGAGATTGTGAAGAAGGGAAAACACAATCAAAGGAGAAAGCATCTGAAAATGCAAAGCCCATCCACGTTCACTTTGTATTCAGACTTCTTATTCTTCCACATGCTAAACATGCCAATAACAGATAAAAACTAGAAGGGCACTCGGTTGAGCACATACCTCCGCCCCACAATGCCTGATCCAATCGAACATATCAGACCCAATAAATATACCGTTTTTAGCCCCATCTCTCAATGGTGAAGAATCACTATGAAGATTAAATAATTCTCATGTCCAGATCAAGATTCGGATCTTCACCAAAATCGAATCCTTTCTTCCTTGTCACACACTCAACCTGTCTACCAAATTTCATCCGAATCCTTCGCCAATTTTTTTGAGATATCCTGCACAAAAACAAACAAACAAACAGAGAGGGGTGAAAACATAACCTTCTTTACCTTCGGTGGCAGAGGTAACCTGAAGGACACTTCGTGGAGTGCATACCTGCCACGCAATGTCTGATCTAGTAGGATATATTGGGCACAATAATGAAATATCATGCAATTCATCATATAGTTTTGGCATAGCAATGGTGAGAATCACTTTCAATTCTTCCTTGTCACACCCAACGTGTCCACCAAATTTCATTTAAATCCGTCCACAACTTTTTGAGATATTATTGCACACAAACAATCAAACAAAACATACATCGTGCTTTGCACGATACTTGCAAAATCCATGCCCCACCCCCTAAAAAAAAGTTGCCATGGATACATGAAATTGTCCATTTCATTAAGATTAAAATTGACAATCTTAATCAAAGCTCAGGTCAATCGGATGAAAATTGATGATTTTACAAGCTTGACCTTGAGTTGATCTTTGACCTTTTGACCTCAAATATGTTATTTCCCAACTATGCAAATGCTTATTAATTTTCAAGTCAATCAGATTGAAAAATGGTTTTAGAAATTTGACCTCAAGATGACCTTTGACCTCAATATCAATAGGCTTTTCAGTTGTGACTGTCATGCAACTTTATGAAGTTATAGAGCTAATCAGTTTACAATCAGGACTTGTCGGCGATTGACAGACAAACTGACAGAATGAAAAAAAAATCCCTCATGGAGTGACACTTGGCAAAACAGAAC
Organism: Eptatretus burgeri; assembly: GCF_056783735.1. NCBI lineage: Eukaryota > Metazoa > Chordata > Myxini > Myxiniformes > Myxinidae > Eptatretus > Eptatretus burgeri. Next base: position 99,918,132 of record NC_140968.1, on the reverse strand, counting down.
AAAGGAAATGGCACTTGGTAGAGCGCGTAGATACACCAGGCTGAACAGTTTACATTTTGTATCCCACTGATGGGCTGGATCTGAACCAAAATCTAATTAGCTTGCTCTTGTCACTGAACCAACTTACCAACCTAGTTTTGTCATAACTCGTCCACAACTTTGAGATATACTGTATGTAGAGATTCGTTTTTGGCTATATCTCAATTTTAGTAATTATGCCGAGAAACTTTTTGACCTCAAACATAATTGGTGGTTGAATTAATCGACTTGATATGCAAATCCTCTTCAAATTTCAAGTCAATCGGACGAAAATTGAGGATTTTAGA
>NC_140968.1:99912726-99917306 GCF_056783735.1 Eptatretus burgeri | reverse complement strand
TTCCTTTTCTTCATCATTCAAGTAGATGTGTTCAAATAAATCCTTTTCTTTAAATATTTCATCAAATTCTTTATTAACATTAATGCGAGTTGTAATTTCTTCTTCACTAATCCTTGCATCTCTGCTTTTCATACGTTTGTGTTGAGTTTCTTCATCAACATCAAAACCGAATGATAAAATCTTCACTCCGCTCAGATATTTAATAATTTGTCTCGTTCCTTCTGGATTAGTTTCTAATATCCCAACACCACCAGATTTTAGTTTCTTTAACTCACTCTTACAATGTGAATATTTTGTTGTACCAAGAGAAACCTCCTCAAATATTTGTCCTTCATTCCTCAATCGCATATGTTCCTCCACTGAAATATAGTGATAATCTACACCTTTTACTTCTCCAGGTCTTATTGCTCTAGTTGTTGTTGATACAATGCGTATCACAGGGTGTTTTTAAGTAAATTTACAATATTCTCATTTGTACTACACAAGAACCTTGATTTATGAAAGTTTTTTCCAGAAGCAGATTTACCCACAAGATTTATAATAATAGTTGTCATTTATATATGTAATTGTTTATAAAACAAAAAATATATCCCTTAATATCTCATCTTGTTTCACAACAATATATTTATATTTTTCAGTCGTGTGCTTCATATAATCCTCAAATTTCTTTTTACTACATAATGTAGAACAATTATCTCTCCAAAAATTATTGATATCTATTGAATTTAACTTGAATAAAATAAAAGTATTAGCATTGTTTCTGATGGAACGACGAGGAAGTTGAAAGTACGATTGACTAAGATAAATACAATTACAAGAAGAATGTCTCCCTCTTGTGTAGTAGCTGTCCATTACCGTTTGGTTTCTCTCATTAACACAATCATCAAAGATAACGAGGTTCTTTTTTGATTTATCCAAATCTTGGGGAGACGGTATATCATCCGTTATTATCACTAAGAATACAAGTTATAAGATTTGATTTCTTTTTACATCTCTGTGTATCACAAAATAGTTGAATTATATCTTCAATGTTATAATCATTTAGGTTTTTTTGACGTTTAAATAAACCTATTATATCTTCTTTTTGAAGACCAGCATTAAAACCTTGTGAGAGTAGTTGATACTCTGGTTGAAAACTCGACTTTGTGAAAATTATTAATTTATCATAATCTAAAAAGTTGGGAGTGAGGAGCATTTTTAAAAGTAAGCAGGTTTTTCCACATCCACTTGAACCAACTATGAGACATCTTAATGAATTTGGGAGATTTTTATGGTTGTTAAATTTTATCTTATTTTCCCAAATAGGTAAAAAATCATTCATTTATATATTTGAAAAACAGGTTATTTAATTTATTATTGGCTTATTTAGAAACTCTATATTTTATCCTAAGTTCAGGTTTAATTTCAAGATAATCCATTATTTTATTTATACAATATCTTGTGTTGATATTTCCCTGAAAATTACATCCATGAATAATATACAACAACAATCCTTTGAACATTTCTCTTATACGTTCAGTTTCTTCCCTTGTAAGGAAAGGTGTGTTATCATCCTCATACTTTACATTCATTTCTCTAATCAATCTTGTAAAGTAATTCATTTTTGGTGTAAATCTAAAAGAATTATTTTCCTTTTTATATTTTTTATTATCATTAATTAGAAGATAATCACAGAATATACATTGTTTATAGGCTTTTGACTCTGTTTAATCCCTGTCTTTCACACGCAGGACAATTCTCAAATTTGTCATATGGAGAATCAGGAAAGTCTAGCATATTTATAAAGTAAAACTTTACATAAACTGAAATTCATCTATACTTTCAGTTGTATATTACCATCGATATCGATATACTTTTTTTCATTATCAGATTCAACGACAACATTTTTTATATTAAAGGTAATTTTAAAATTATCGTTAACTACTATTGAACGAAATGTCATTTCACCTGATATATTAACATCCTTTATTTCATCAAGATTTACATCTTTAGGGTTGTTGAAAAAAATACAAATTTCTCCTTGCATATTACAGATGGTCTTATCTTTTCTTTCTAAAGCTTCATCCATAAGGTTTTTGTTCTTTGATACTTTTTCTTGTTTCATTGCTTTTTCTAGTTTTGAATATATTACTAGAAGGAGAGGAGAAACTTTTGTTAGAGATACTTTAATTGATGTTCTACCAGGTATACTAAAAGCCCTTCCACTGAAGGAAATTGAAGAACTCATATTATTTACCATAATAGTTTTTATCCAATAGTTGTTATATTTATCTTTGTTCAATTTTACATCCTTGACATATTTCTCAGTATCTTTAACAGATGAAGAGATTGATTGAAACTTGTCTTTTGTGTCTTGAAACATTGTATTTATTAAGTGAAAAAGTTGGAGGATAAAATGTTTTTAAGCACAGATTCACCTATAAATTAAACGAAATTTTCATCAAGAAAATTTTAGTTTAAGCAAAGTTTTATTCTATAAATATGGTGAATACAACGTACTGCGATGTTTGTAATCACGAATATAAACATTATAGAAAACACCTCCGAACCAACAAACACACATTTAATCTATTTCATCAAATATCTCCTCTTGAGTTGGAAAGAAAACATTGTGATATCTGTTCAAAGGATGTTTTGAAGAGTAGTTATAATCAACATCTTCAATCACAAAAACACAAGAAAAATGAGTTTAAAGTAAAGGGAGACTATTATATTGAAAACACTGATGGGGCATTTAAAGGGCATATAAAAATAAGGATTTTTCAATTTGGAGAACCCGGTCCATCATCAATAGCTGAATCAATTGAAATAGTGAAACCCGATGTTGAAAAATTTATTAAAAAGACATTAAAAGAAATGAAAACTTTAAAGTTTTATATGGGAGTGAAAATGAATATGAAAAGACAAGATGAAGAACAAACTCCTTATATGAGAACAGATCTTCATTTTATAACATCATTTCAAGATTTTTTGAATAGTGGGGTTTATGAAGAACTATCAAGACAAGAGGAGGATGTTGATAATACAGTGGTAGGAAGTGGATTCAATATTAAAAATCATCTTTTTAGATATACACATTCTAAAAATCAAACCCTCTTAAAGCTTCTTCTTATATTGAATTACCAAAAGAAATAAAACTAAAGAAGGCAGTTGTTAATATTAAGAACAATGATAATAAATGTTTTCTCTGGTCTGTTCTTGCTCACTTACATCCACCAAAATGTAATTCAGAAAGAGTAAAACAATATATGAAATATGAGAATACCTTGGACATTAAAGATTTTAAATTCCCAATGCCATTAACAGATATTCCTAAATTTGAGAAAAAGAATAATCTTTCTATTAATGTATATGGATTAACGGATACAAACAAAGTTCAAATATTAAAAATTTCAAACAACTATAAAAATGAAGAAACACACATTGACCTTTTATATTTTAGTGTTGGAAAGAATTCACATTACACATACATCAATAATTTATCAAGATTAATCTCTTCTCAGGTATTCAGAACAGCAAACAAAATATATCCTTGTAAGCGATGTCTTAATTCATTTCATACAAAAGAACGATTAGAACAACATTCAAAATATTGTAGTAATCATAAATCAGCTGTAATTACAATGCCTAAACCTGGTGAAAAGATTTATTTTGAAGATTATAATAAATCTATCATGCACCCATTTGTGATATACGCTGATTTTGAATGTATCCTTAAAAAGATAAATACTGCTTCTCCTAATCCAAAAGAACCATATACAAATAAATATCAAAAACATATTCCTTGTGGTTTCTGTTATTATATCAAATCATCTGTTGGAGAAAAGTATAACAAACTTGAACATTATCGTGGAAAAAATGCTTCACAAGAGTTTGTAAAACGATTAGAAAAGGATTGTATAAGACTCACTAAATTAATGAAAGAAACAAATGAACCGATGAAATTAACCAAAGAAGAAAAATTAGAATTTAGAATGAACAATATCTGTCATATTTGTGAGGGGGAAATTAAGGAGTCTAAAGTTAGAGACCATTGTCATCTTACTGGTAAATATAGAGGTCCCGCTCATTCCTGTTGTAATCTTAATTATAAATTACCTTCTTTTATTCCAGTCTTTCTTCACAACAGCGCCAACTATGATACACATCTATTTATAAATGAACTTTCAAAAACACCAGGGAATATTTCTGCCATAACAAACACAAGTCAAAAGTATATTTCATTTTCAAAAATGATATTCACAAAACCTATAACTCGTATTCGGTTTTTAGATTCTTACAAGTTTATGGGAACACCACTAGCCTACCTCGCATCAAATCTAAGCTCCACGGACTCTTTTCCAAATCTTAATTCATTCTTTCCAAAAGAGGAAATTCTCACTCAAGAGGAAATTCAGATTAAAGAGAGAATTCAAAGTAAAGAGGAAACTCTAATTAATGAAGAAATTCTAATTGAAGATGAAATTCTAATTATAAAGAAAATTCGAACTAAAGAGGAAATTCAGATTAAAGATGAAATTCTGATTAAAGAAGGAATTCTTACGAGAGAGGAAATTCAAACAAGGAATGAAATTCAAAGT
>NC_140968.1:99765226-99907726 GCF_056783735.1 Eptatretus burgeri | reverse complement strand
TCAACAACAACTAGAGCAATAAGACCTGGAGAAGTAAAAGGTGAAGATTATCACTATATTTCATTGGAGGAACATATGCGATTGAGGAATGAAGGACAAATATTTGAGGAGGTTTCTCTTGGTACAACAAAATATTCACATTGTAAGAGTGAGTTAAGGAAACTAAAATCTGGTGGTGTTGGGATATTAGAAACTAATCCAGAAGGAACGAGACAAATTATTAAATATCTGAGCGGAGTGAAGATTTTATCATTCGGTTTTGATGTTGATGAAGAAACTCAACGCAAACGTTTGAAAAGCAGAGATGCAAGTATTAGTGAAGAAGAAATTACAACTCGCATTAATGTTAATAAAGAATTTGATGAAATATTTAAAGAAAAGGATTTATTTGAACACATCTACTTGAATGATGAAGAAAAGGAAAATTTCCCTGTTGATGTTTACAATTCATTAAATTATATTTTACAATAAATAAATGGATGCAAAAGAAAGAGCAAGAAGATTTAAGGAACATCAAGAGTTGGTTTCAAAAGTTGTAAAACAGCAGGAAGACATAAAGAAGAAACGCAGACAGAAACTAACGGGCGAAGAAGCATTTGAAAGAAAACAAGATAAATTTTTTAAACCACTTTTAAAAACTTCTCAAGAAAAAATGAAAGATGTTTCCACAGTTCCCACAGTAGAATATACTCCTAAAAAACTTCAAATGTTAAAAGATTTTGATCAAATGACGGAGGAAGAATTAGAGCATTTAGGAGAATTAAAGGTATATGATGATGAAGGTTTATTTCAACAACTGGAAGAGATTAATCAACCCCCTGATTATATTGTGAATGCTCTTCAAAACAATGAATATTCAGCAGATTCAAAAACCAAAGCAGGACTCATTCCAACAGAACAACCAGCAATACTTCATCTTCTTCAAGAAAAGGTATTGATATTTAATGATGAATTAAGGTTCTTGGGTTCTGCTCAACCCCCTGTTAAACTAAGTCTGAGATTAATGTTTCTTCTCACAAAAGATGGAAGACAAGGTTCAACTGTGAGGGATGAATCAAAGTATATTGATAAACCATTGGATATGGAAAATAATGATGATAGAGTACATATTGATCTGCTGAACACTCTAAATTATAGGGTTAGTATTTCTAGTCAAAGTAGGAAAAATGAGAAGGAGAAACACATTATTCAGGCTTTAAGTATCCTTGGTTCAGGTGTTAGTTTTCTTCCAAATGACCCATCGCAATTAGTTAATAGACTGTTATTGTTGTTAGGTCGTAAGAAGGCTGGAAATAACAATTGTTTTAATGAAGCATCAGCCATTTTAGACCAGTTGATGAACATGAAAATAATTAATAAATATCAATATAAAGACATTTTATCTCATATTAAATAAGATGAGAAGCACAATCCTTAGTTTCAATTTCACAACAAGCGACCACACATCTTCATTCCCATACCCACGACAACTTGACACAACAAAAGAATATGAGGCATCTTTATTGTCCATGGAAACTTATAATACCTTATTTAATATAACCGAGAAAAATGACAAGTTTAGTTATAATCCGGGAAGTGGATACAAAACGATAACAGTCTCACCCGGAGCATATGAGATTTCTCAAATATCTTCCGAAATTGCTCGTCTTATGAAAGAACAGGGTGATGAACCAAAAAATATTGTTATAGACATTCAAAAACATACTTCAAAATCAACGATTAAAGTTAAAAATAACTACAAGGTTGATTTCACAATTGATAATTCATTTAGAGAGTTATTGGGTTTCTCCTCAAAAAAGATTGAAACTAATGGGACGTTTTACAGTGATAATGTCATTCAAATATCCTCAGGAATAAATTCGGTGTTAATTCACTGTGATTTGATTGATGGTGCTTATAATGATGGAAAAAAAACAAATGCAATATTTTCATTCAGCGCATACTTCAACCCCAATTGGTTATAAATTCAATATGGAACCCAAAAATTTGGTTTATCTCCCTGTGTCAGGAAAAACCATACACAAAGTAAATTTTAGGATAACCGACCAAGATAATCGTGTGATTTCTTTTAATGGAGAAGTTATATCCATCAGAATTCACCTACGTGAAGTTTTCCAATAAATAAATACGATGGTTATTGTGAGGAAACACGAGTTGGGAAAATATAAAATAATTACAGGGGATGGGATGTTCCTTTCCCCATACTACAAGGGTGAAGGTATGTATCTTGGTAGAGGATACTATAAACCTAAGAGACAAAGGGGTGTTGGACATCAATTTAGAGGAGATGGGATAATTGATACTCTCATGGGTATTGGTTCAACTATTCTTAAACATAAAGATCTAATTGGTTCAACTGCTTCTGCTGTGGGAAATGTAGCAGGTGCTGTAAAGAGCATAAAAGATGCCCAGAAGGAATCTCATAAATTACAAGCAATAAAAGAAATTAAGAAAGGCAAAATTCAGTTGTCCCGCCAAGAACGACAGAAAATAATTCGAATACTTGGATCAGGGTTTCAAAAGTTTTAACATCTTTTTTTCCTAAATAAATACAAGTATGAAAGCAATTGATAGTATCTATGATTTGGATGATACTATTATTATCTCAATCTCCACTAAAAAAGAAGATTACTTCAAGGTAAATGCAATAACTGGAACAGACTGGAATACGAATGGCACAAAAAGTTTTGAAATAAATAATCAACAAACCTATTTGAATCTCTCCGAAAGTTTCTTGTTGTGTAAATTTAAATTCACTAAAGCTGGGAATAACACAAACGCTACACTTGTAAATGATTTCTTCTGGAAAATGTTTGATAGTGTGCGTTTGTATATTGGAACACAAGAAGTTGAAGCGGTTGATTATGTCTCTGCTGTATCTGAAATGATGAAATTTACACTCTATACATTCAGTGATAGAATGGGAAAGGGGTCTGTCGAAGGTTTTATTCCTGATATGTCAACGGGAACAAACACAGACCCTGGATATACTCAAAGGAAAGGAATGTATAATGATGATACAAAAGCAGAAAATAGTTTTACTGTGGCAGTTCCTCTTAAAGGTATATTTGGATTTTGTGATCATGATAAAGTTCTGTATGGTCTTAAAATTAGATTTCAACTACAAAGGAATTATAATGAAAATCGATTGCTTTTTGGTGTTGGTAGTGCTTTTAGTGATCAGAATAAATTTGTAATTGAGGAGATGAGTTGATATATCAGTGAATATACTCCTAATCTTAAAACAGAAGAGATGTTGAATCGAAGACTTAACTCAAAGAAACCACTCAGTGTATCATACCTCAAAAGAAGATGTCAACACGTTAAACTCAACCAAACTACTTACACGTAGAATTTGGGTGTTCTGGAAGGAAAGCCACGATATCTGTGGATCATTTTTAAAAATCCAGATGGTGATACTGCGACTGATAAGAATAATGCATTGAGTGATAATGCTAAGGTAAAACAACTTCGCGTTTCTCTAGATGGAACATTTTATCCACGAGATAGATTGGAAATTAATTGGGAAAAAATGATTTTGCTGAAGCATACAAGTCTTACCAAAAGGTGTGTGAAAGTAATGGAAATAAAGAACCTATTTTGGATATGACAGCATTTAAAAGTTTGTATACAATCTATGCGTTTGACCTGAGCGCTCAAAAGGAAACTATAAAGTCTAATCGAGTGGATACTTCCCTTTACATTGAAAGAGGAGAGAGTGAAGAAGTTGATACATATTGTTTGCTTTTGGAAGAAACAGAATTGCAGATTAATACAGATAATGGTGTGATGATTAGTCTCACATAATTTTTTGTTAAATAAATGAGTGGCAAAGTACCAACTGGGGTATATGTTAATCAAATCAATCTTCATAAACTATCATCTTGTGTTCAAAATCAAAAGCCTTGTACGATTAACGTTAATACAATTCAGAGAAAAGGAGCAGTAAGAATTGATGTTTTGCTCACAAGAGAACAGGTTAAAATCTTGAATGACACTGGCTCACTTAAAATTAAAATGACAAAACCAATGTTGAAAAAATATTCAATAAGAGAGACGAGTGGAGGATTTCTCCCATTTCTAATTCCTTTATTTGCTGGTTTAAGTGCGGTTGGAGCATTGACGGGTGGTATTTCAACAGCGGTGAAAACTGCCAACGAAAGGAAGGCTCAACTCCAGGCTCAAAAAGAATTGGAAAGACATAACAAAGAGTTGGAGAAACAAATTAGTGGAAGTGGTGTAATTGTAGATTTTGCTGAAAAACTTGAAGGTCTGCCTGATAAAGCGAGATTGTTCGTTGGAGATATGCTTTCTCCTACAGCACAAGCAGGTGTAAAATTAACGAAGAGGTAATGGATTATATCTTTCTAATAAATAAATGAGCATTGATGAGTGGTTGAAAGAATTTGGAAAGAATACATCAAATTTACAACTTGTCAAATATTGTAAGAAATTAAAAATTCATAATGTGGTTATTTGTATGAGAGATGAATTAACAAATGTGCCGAAACATACAAAGAATATTATTATGAACTTAGAAGATAATAATGGGAACGGTTCTCATTGGGTTTGTATTTTTAATAATCAAGACAAATATTATTTTGATAGTTTTGGTGTTCCACCACCTGTTGAAGTCATAAAATTCTTACAGAATGGTGTTTATCAAACATTTCAAGTCCAAGAATTAAATTCCAAGTGTTGTGGTCAATTATGTCTATATGTGTTATTTCAACTCAACAAAAATAAAAAATTTTATGATATTATTTTTAATCTAATATAAATGACTTATGTTGGTAAAGATGGTTCTATCTTTGGTGTATCTCAAGAACTGGATATTGATTTATCAAATTATTACACAAAGGCACAGACTGAACGACATAAATATAATATAACTAAAAATATTAACATGAAAAATGCTTATAAATTAAAAAATTATCCAAGCCCGACTGACGCAAATGACTTAGTGAGATTAAGCGATTTATCACAATATATATCCTCAAATAAAACGGCCGTGTATTCCAAAGATACAGAAGTGTTGATATTATCTCCAGGTCATACAGAATTCACAGTTCGAATTAAAATAATTTTTTATAAAGAAGGACGTATCGTTTGTATGAGAATAGAACAATGGGGGTATGATATGAATGATTTAGGATATAATTGGTCATTTAAAATTAACCTCGAAGACCTGGAATAATTAAATCAGTCTCGTAAGGAAGAATATTATCCACTTGGTATCGAGAATGAGTTTTGTGGGGCACGATTAGTAAACAACAAATAAAAGAATTTAATAAGGGTAAATATAATAATGGTTTTGCCCTTGTTTATCTCATGAAAACAGAAAAAACAGGATTATATATAATAAGTAAGGAAATACAAAATGATTTAACTATGGGAAGATGGGGAGGTGTTTCGTGCCATAATATTATTCTAACATATATTTCTAATACATAAATGACAGCAAGAAGGCTTCAAGAAAATTATCATTTCTGTGTCCAAGCATACCTTCAAGAAAAGGGTATTCGGTATTTTAATAAATATGTTCTACAACATAAGAATGAGGTATTTTCAATAAAAGATTGGCATTATGCTGATGTTGATAAACCGACAACTTTAGATTTAATGAAAATGTTAAATAATGAAAAAATTATAAAGTTAAGAAAAGGTAAGGCTCTTTTAGAAATTCAAAATAAATTTTATTGGTTTCCTGTTGTAAAAAAAATTATTTTGGATACAGGAATAACAAGAAATCCTGATGAATATATGTATGATATTCTATGGGGTGTAAGCAATTCAAGGATAGTAAGGGATGAGGAAGGAGTTGAAGAAGAGAGGGAAGAGGAGGAAAAGGAGAAGAGAGAGAAGGAGGAGAGGGAGAAGAAAGAGAAGGGGGAAAAGAAGAAGAGAGAGAGAGGGAGGAAAGAGAGAAGAGAGAGAGGGAGGAAAGAGAGAAGAGAGAGAGGGAGGAGAGGGTGGAAAGAGCGAGACAAAATAAATATCAAAATATGGAAACCAGTGAGATTAAAAAAAGATTGGTGGTATTACAGAAAATAACTCAACCCACTGAAGAGGAAAACAAAGAATTGACAAGTCTATTTGCAATACTTTCAACAAGACTATTGACATCGACAAGCTATTCATTTTAATTCAAGTTTTTCATTTTTTTTTTTCTTAAATAAATGGAGGAGAGAGTGAAGGCATTTCTAAGGATTCTTTATGTTTTAAAAATTAAGATTCAAATGTGCATGTTGGAAACTAAAAAGGTTTTTGCACTCTGCAGGAATTTTTCACATAAATAAATGAGTTATTGTCTCAAATGTAAAAAGAAAAGTAATACTAAAAATATTTCATATATTAAAAGTAAAAATAACAGGGTTATACAAAAAGGTATATGTTCGGTGTGTGGTTCAAAAAAAAAATCAATTTATCTCCAAACACAAACGAGGAGGAGATATACAAAAGTTTTTATCAGGAAGTAAATTTACAACTACTGGAATACCAGGGGAATTACATCTTCCAGGGTATTCTTTCTGTGGTCCAGGCACAAACTTGGATAAAAGATTAGATGAGGCAGACAATCCTAAATCCTGGAGTAAGCCTATCAATAGAGTTGATGAAGTGTGCATGAGACACGATATTGATTATGGGAATACCACAACGTTGGAAGAAAAGCATGAAGCCGATAGAGAAATGTTGTATAATTTGTCTCTGATACAAAATCCAACCTTGAGAGAAAAAGTTGATCGGTTCATTGTGAAGAAGATGATCAGTGCTAAATTGAAACTTGGACTTGGAAATTCAAAAACTTATAGGCTCTAATGATGTCATTAAGACTGAAGAGCAATTAGCTGATGAATTACATAAACCAATATTCACAAAGTTTCAGAGAAGGAAAGTTTATTCCAAGGAAGTTGATTATATCTAGTCTGCTGATTTGATTGAACTCAATAATGATAAGGGGTACAAGTATGCTTTAACCGTTATTGATTTGAGGAGTAGATACGTATGGGTTGTACCATTAAAAAACAAAACAGGTTATACTCTTATGTTAGCCTTTCAACAGATATTTAATAAAAGTAAGAGAAAACCTAAAAAATTGTGGACTGATGAGGGTAGAGAGTTTTATAACAAGACATTTTTGAATTTTCTAAAAAAATAACAGTATTACATTATACAGTACCTTTAATGAAGGGAAGGCAGTTGTTGTTGAACGTTTTAATCGTACCTTAAAAGAGAGACTATATAAAAAATTCACACAACTCGGTTCACAACAATGGTCATCTTTTATTCATGATATTGTGGATAAGTATAATGACACGATTCACACGTCAACAAATATGAAACCATCAGAAACATTTACAAAATTAAAATATGAAAAAGAGATTGTCAGAAAACCTAAGTTCAAAGTTGGTGATATCGTAAGAATATATAGGTGGAAATCTCATTTTGAAAAGGGTTATATTAAAAGATGGACGAACGAGCTTTTTAAAATTGTTGATGTAATAGATACGGTTCCTTGGACTTATAAAATATATGATTTGGAAGGGGAAGAGATTTTAGGTTCATTTTATTCACAGGAATTACAAAAGACAAAGATAAATTGAAATTTTTTGACTCCGCCCCTTTTTGACTCCACCCACACAAAACGCACCCACATAAACCCCACACTAACCCCACACAAACCCCACACAAACCCCACACACACATAAACCCCACCCCACACAAACTCCACACAAACCATGCCCACATAAACCCCACCCCACACAAACCCCTCACAAGCTCCACACAAAAACTCCACCCCACACAAGCTCCACACACACACAAACCCCTCACAAGCTCCACCCATATTCATCATATTCACATAATTAGTGATTAGTTAATTAGTTCCCCACACACAACATGTTTATTTAATTAAAAAAATTATCCACCCATCCACACAAGCTCCACCCATCCACCCATCTCTCCACCCATCCATTTATCCACACAAACCTCATCCACATAAACCTCATCCACATTCACCCCACCCACATAAACCCTGCCCACATAAACCCTGCCCACACAAGCTCCACCCACATAAACCCTGCCCACATAAACCCTGTCCACATAAACGCCCTCCCACAAGCCCCACCCACACAAGCCCCACCCACACACACCCCTCCCACTGAAGCCCCACCCACACAAGCCCCTCCCACACAAGCGCCACCCCCTAATCCCCCCTGTGCACCCCCACCTTTGACCCACCACCTCCCTCATCCCACCCCCACCCTTCCCCACACACACACATGGGGAGGGGAGGGGTGGGATGAGGGGTGATGGGTCATTGGGGGAGCACACCTACCCCCCCCACCCCCCCCCCACCCCTCCCTCCCCTTCATGTCTTGATCCTCTTCTTGAAATTCAAAATCAAGTAATTGTAAACAAAACAAATATAATTTATTAATATTGAAAATATTAAATATTCATTTGCGAGAATGTATAATCTTTCCCAGCAATCTTCTTCAGATGTCTTGTGATTTCGAAACTCAGACACCATATTCTGTTTTGAAACAAAAAGTGGATAATAATTAGGTTTTATAAAGATAATCACATGGTAATATGAGTAAACCTGTTGTTGGTTCTAAGTTCAAGCCTCGTTGACCACTGAACTAACACACCAGCCTCGTTGACCACTGAATTAACACACCAGGAGCCTGTCATCCTTTCAAGGTCAATAAAATGAATTCCAGTGTACTGGCAAAACCGCGTCCAAACTAATGATGCAACCAACATAAGACGACATTCTAAAGAGAGAGTGATATTAATAAAAAAATAACTAAATAATAATTCAGAAACATTTACCTCCAGAAAATCATGTGTTGTACAAGATTGCTTCAACAGCTGATGTTGTGTGATAGTGCTGGAAAAAAAAAATAAGTCAAGGGTATAGGTAGAAAGACAGACAGAGAGAGATACAAAGAGACAGACAAACAGACACACACACACACACACACACACACACACACACACACACACACACACACACACACACACACACACACACACACACACACACACACACACACACACACACACACACACACACACACACACGTCTCACCATTGGTTTAATTCATTCGAGATCAGAGGCCGTGATAAGACTTCGTACCAGTCATTATAAATGTTTTTCAATTCTCTTCTAAAATCATTGACCTCTTCAATAAGAGCATTCATTTGATGCACCTCATCGTGATATGTAAACTCCACTTCTTCCAAGGACCTGTCAGGAAAAAATATATGTATCAGAATTATCACGATTTAATTTATAATCAATTGCTTCATCGTTCAAAGAGGAACCAACTTACCAACTTTGTGTTGAGCTGTTTTGTTCATCGGAAGAGAGTGAGTCCATGTCTCTGGGCCGTGATAAGACGTCGTGTCAGTCTTTAAAAATGTTTTTCAATTCTCTTCTAAGATGATTGACCTCTTCAATAAGAGCATTAATTTCATGCACCTCGTCGTGATATGTAAACTGCTCTTCTTCCAAGGACCTGCCAAGAAAAAAAAAATATATATATATATATATATATATATATATATATATATATATATATATATATATATATATATATATATATATATATATATATATATATATATATATATATATTTATATATATATATATATATATATATATATATCAGAATTATCACGATTTAATTTATAATCAATTGCTTCATCGTTCAAAGAGGAACCAACTTACCAACTTTGTGTTGAGCTGTTTTGTTCGCGGAAGAAAGATCGCTCATGTCTCAGTTGTAAAAATGAAAATCCCATCTGGCAGAAACTTTGTCTGGCGAATCACTTATAAGACAACATGAGGAAATTACCTAATCATTGGGTGTAGCCACAGGAAATGACACTTCGGGTGAGCAGCTTGGAAAATAACTGGGCGATTATTTTCTGAAACTGTATGAATCATTTTCAAAACATACTGAAAATGCCCTAAAATGGTTTTGATTAAACATGTTTTCAGTTCGTGTTCCGAGATAAAATATAAACACGAGACCTTGTCTCACAGAATAGTTCCTGTTTTTCTTTTCACAGCACGACCGTGTCAAAAAAACACTTCCTCATTTTCACGGCATGAACTGAAAACATTTGAAACAAAACTTTTTTATGGCGTGGTTTATACACAAAAATGATTTGCAACTCGGGCGGTGGCCAGATGAGATCATTAAGAGAAGTTTATCATTTCGTAATGACACAAAAGGGGTATCTTAAAAAATATAAAGATTCAAATGTTTTGTTTGTCAATATTTTAGATGGGGATTATTGTGCAAAGAAAATTAAACTATTGAAGGAATTTGAGGATGAGCAAATCTTTATAGGTTCAATGAGTGAGCTGTTCAACCCCCAGGTGTTCAATTCAATGAGGTTCGACCTCCAGGTTAAAAGGGGAGACAAATAAATATACCTTGGGATAAAAAGGGGGTTTATTTTTAGGGAAAAAAAAATAGGAATCGCTGAAAATCCCCCATTCATTTACATGGGGAAAAGTGAGCCAGAACCAGTATATCCACCCTACATATATATATATATATATATATATATATATATATATATATATATATATATATATATATATATATATACATATACATATACATATATCGGGCGTATAAAAAATAGTGTGGTAGATAAAAACATTAGAAAGAAAACTAGAGGGGGAGCACTCGGGAGAGTGCAAAACCTCCGCCGCCAATACTGCTGGGTCACTCAAATGAACCTTATATCTTATTCATTAAATATGATGTCAACAGTGCTGAGAGTTATAGTTCTTTTCTCCAACATTTTTTTTTGGGGGGGGGGGGTTGGAAATCACTTAAAACATGAAGAAATGCAAAAAAAACAAATCAAAATTTTGTTGAAAAAAAAGTTGCAAAAAATATTTTTTCTCTATCAATTTTTTTTGGGGGGTGGGGGTTGGAAATCACTTAAAACATGTAGAAATGCAAAAAAAAAAAATTTCTCTAACATTTTTTTGGGGGGGAGCGGGGTTGGAAATCAGTTAAAACATGTAGAAATGCAAAAAAAAATTTTTTTTCTCTAACAATTTTTTTTGGGGGGGGGGGGGGTTGGAAATCACTTAAAACATGTAGAAATGCAAAAAAAAAAATTTTCTCTGAATTTTTTTTGGGGGGGTGGGAGTTGGAAATCACTTAAAACATGTCGAAATGCAAAAAAAAAATTCTCGAACAATTTTTGGGGGGGGACCAAGTCCAAAATCTAATGGCATGATCCTTGGACCATACCTCACCCCCCCCCACCAAGTTTCGTCGAAATCCGTCGAGGAGTTTTTCCGTAATACAAAAAATTTAACATTTTCACGCTCACGCTCACGCTGACGCTCACGCCGGGGGTATCGCTATAGCTCTGTTCTTCGAACAGGCGAGCTAAAAATCTCAAAAATGTTTTTTCTCGAAAAAAATTTTTTCGACTACATCGACTACCCAACAAACAGACAAACAGACAAACAGACAGACAGAATCAGACAAGCCAGTAGGCGACATGGCAGCTCGCTCGAGATGGAAAGCTGGCCAACGCGACTCGCCAATATTCATGTACATGCTATCAATCAAGTTAGCACAATAAATATGATTATCACAGCCCTCTTAGTTTGCGCCCAGAAACCCGCCTTGTGAAATTTCAGGCATGTTTCCAAAGAGACTCTAACAAATGGCAGCCCTGGTAATTCCATTAATTTTTTTATATGATGCTGTAAGACATTCTCCTTGGGCACAATAAAAAACAGGTCCCTCGAAGGTCCAGTTTCGGAGGTATTGATTTTCTTGTACAGTCCACAATAAGTGTACGATGTACGATAAAGTATTTTAGCTGTTGCTAAGCAACGGAGGTGTGCATAGCAACCATTCATTTTTGTGTACATGCTAGCCCCATTGTACACATTTCACCCAAGTTTCATCAAAATCAGACTCTTTCTCTTTGAGATATTCGCAATTAACCGTTTCTGAAATGTTCGACATGTACTCGCCCAAAACCTATCTCCTCCTACAAATATTTTTTGTTAGGGCTGCAAATTGGCATGAAGGGAGCTCGATAGATTGCGCACAGAACCCTAAGCTTCGATTTTTCGATTTTTTTTCGATTTTTTGGCCACTTTAAAGGGCCGTTGCTATGCTGTTGCTAGGGCCCGGGGTCCCATATTCGAAAGCACACGATTTCCAGAAATATTGGTCCTACCTACCAAATTTCATTGGAATCGGTTGAGTGGTCTAGCCCCGAGGGTTGACCAAAGTTTCGCGGACAGACAGACAAATGGAAATGTCCAGAATAAGGGTGCTCTAAGAGCAGCCAAAAATCGATGAACCAATATACTTGAAAAATCTTCGATTTTGCAAGTAACAAACGGACCCAAATGCAATAGTCTCTCCTTCGGTGAGGGTAATAATATTTTTTTTTATTTGTATCGTACTTTTCCAATACAATAAATCTCAAAGTGCTGAAGAAGTGAAAAATCAGTTGGTCAAGTACAAAAAAATTAAAATAATTAGCATTACTTCCAAATCTGATTAATTATCATCACCCTCAGATAGCATATATATTTTATCATCACCGAACCAAACATCATATTGATAAACAGAAAAATCATTATGGGAAGTGAATTGCAAGAATTGTAGCCTGATCCTGGAAGCCTCGCATGGCCGGAGCTAGCGCCAGGGAAACTGTCCATACGCCAATGAGGGTGCTGTAAAACACCAATCGCTCCGCCTGATCTGCTCTCAAGCCGCACCGCCACCAGGGCATTATAAAGGTAGCGTGGGTTTTTCTGGCAAGCGTGACGTCACTCGGTTCTCCGTCTGCGCATTCGTCTTCTTGTTCTTGGGGTCTTGGTGTGCTGCACAATGGAGCGGGCAGACTGAGCGGAACGGAGCCCACAGAATGGAATGTGAAATGAGCACAAAGCCAGACACCAGACCGGATGCAGTTTAGACAACATTAGCATTTACACGTACAGACTTCTTGACACCACTTTAGGGCTATCGTCTCACACATTCTTTGCTTTGTTTCCGATACTCACCAGCCCCCCCCCCCCCTGAGCCATATCTTCACACCTTCCTCTCCACACTTCACCTGCATATCACCTCATACCTCACCGTGCCTCCCTCTGACCACTCACCATAGACACCCTCAGTTTTCCTCCCCTTTCTCCCTCCTTAGCGACGGGGTTTGCATTGGTTCATCGACCTTGCCTAGTAAGAGAGGTCAAAACCATCTCTGTCTGTCTGTCTGTCTGTCTGTCTGTCTGTCTGTCTGTCTGTCTCTCTCTCTCTCTCTCTCTCTCTCTCTCTCTCTCTCTCTCTCTCTCTCTCTCTCTCTCTCTCTCTCTCACACACACTCACTTCCTTGGGGAATGATTCTGATGGCACCTGTTTTGTTAGTGCAGAGTTACACCGATGTTTAAACTTCAACAATCTCAATTATGCTGTCTCTTGTGTTTGTTAATAACTGTTTTCCTTTTGCTGCACCTCACCAATCCTTGCTCTCCCCTGCTGTACAAATATTGCTGAATATAAAATCCCTTGCTTATTGTGCCACATACCTTTCCTTGCCCCTTTTATAAATAAATTGCTATTATTGTGAATGTACCCAGTTCGTGGTGTCTTTTCCTCCATTGGTCAGCATAGTCCGCCCGTCATGTTAGCCAGGAAGTTTTACCCCATGTGATTTGCAATGTTAGTCGGTGCATACTGGCATCTCCGTTCAGCTGCACCTGATCAGCTAAGATTAAGACAAGTACACGTCGAGGGCACGAGCCCCCCTTGATATTATCGTCCAAAGGTAAGGTAACCACGTGAAGTAGTGATACCCTGCCAGGATTGGTGGCACCAATTGGAGTTTGTGGTTGATTAGTAACCCGCCAAGCCATGGAGTTATCCGCAGCTGGTGGTCTCGGGACAGGGTGTTTGGGAGGAACTCGAGTGCTTTGCCTCGTGGTGAACATCAAACCCTGGCCAATAACAATATTTACAATAACCGCTGTGTTATCTGGCACTTTACACACTGGCACATTCTACCAACTGGCACACGAGGGATCTCAATTAAGTTGTTTCCACATTACCACACAGCTGATCTAGGTGACTCACTGAGAGTAGTTTCCGATGCTGCCGGTTGGCGCTGCTGATGATCGTCGTCCTTTACCCATCGATTCCCAAGCTCTGACTGCCATAATGTTCATGGTCATGAGGAGGCTTGGACCATTCTCTATATTTTAGAATTGATTCCACTTCTTAACTGTGACGTCGATTTCGTTCATAATCGATTCCGGTTCTGTGCCCATGATAATGCATATTGTAGGTGTTTGTGTAATGTGTATACTGTGCATTGTATTGAGGTCTGATGGTGATTTGCTATCGTAAATGCATGTGCAATGTAGCAGGGAATGTGTGTGTGTGTGTGTGTGTGTGTGTGTGTGTGTGTGTGTGTCACAATGTAGGTTGTAGGGGGTAGTAGTGAGGGTTTTCCATTATTGATCACATATGGTTTACAGAACAATGCAAGTACTGCCGTTCATTATTACCCCATAAAAACAGGAAAAAAAATTTTTGTAAAAAAAAATATGATGAATAATTTCCTTTTCGTCCATTTTACCTCATTGAGCTTTGTGGTTAGAGTGGCTAGCTTGGGATCTTCAGGTCCTAAGTTTGAGCCCCGTTGGCTGCTGAATTAACACGAGGTGTGGTTGACTGAGCCTGTCATCCTTCTGAGGTCAGTGAAGTGAGTACGAGTGAACTGGTGTAGGGGCATAGCATCAGCAGCATAGACACGGCCAAACCAAACGATAGCTACCCGGCAGCCAAGCTGCCATTCACAAGAAGAAGACCTCATTGAGAAAACTTCATTTATTTGGAAACGAACGAATTATCCTCCAAACGGAACCTCAAACTCCTTATTAATGTAGCAATGGCAAGATGCAGGTGACAAAAAACGAGTTGGTACAATTACAAATCAAAAGCGGATTTTTATTTAATATATTTATCAGACGTGATCAGAAGTGAGGAGATACTTAGCGTGGAATCCTGGAGGGTTATGAACGTGGCCTTAGATGAGGGAGAGCTCTTGACGTCACACAGCCTTGTATATTGTCCAAAAATCCCAAATAATTGGTGGGATTCGGACAACAAATGAACGAAAATAATGAAACGATGAAAACCAAAATAGACCAAAATAATGAAAAACTGGAAACCAGAGTGAGACCTTCCATATTGGCTTGATGTCGCTACAGATCTAATCAGTCTGTGTGTCAATCTATGCGAGTGAGGAGGTGAGGGATGCAGACTTGGAGTTGGGAAGGGGGGAAGGGATGCAGGCTTGGAGTTGGAAGGGAGGGATTTGGAATTGGGAGTTTGCAGGGGAAAGAATGCTGAGTTTGGAGGGGGGAGGGATGCGGACTTGGAGTTGGTTGGGTGGAAGGATGCTGACGAGTAGGCAGCGAGGGGGAGAAGGATGCTGAATTGAAGTTGGTCAGGGGAAGAGATTTGGACTTGGAGTTTCGAGTAGAAGGATGCGGAATTGGAGTTGAGAGAGGGGGGGGGTGAAGGATGCACACTTCAAATTGAGTGGGGAGGGGGGAGGGGGGGATGGGAACATGAAGAAGAAAGGCGTTGAGGACTCAGTCACATTTTACATTCCAAGGAATTTACATGGGTCCCTGCAATTCTGGTGTCAAAGGACATTCCTGTCAAACTCCCAAAACATTCCACACTCGAGTGGGAATTAATTCCCTGACAACAGCCTGGTGGATATGGGTTATCTGCTAGTTTATTTATATATGCTTTGAAGAAAATTAAAAAACTATGGCACCAAATCCAACTAAATTTTGCATGTTCCCTAAGGGTATCCTGAGTATGGTATCTGCCTGGCTAGCATATCTGGTAGAGGGGTCCAAGGGGGGGGGGGGAACCCCAATTCTCTCGAGGTAAATATGTATTGTTTCGTGCCACCCTGTGGTAGGTCAGGTCATGTATGGGAGCATGCACCTGAGAAGCCTGTCGCTGCATCCACTTCCGCCAGTACTCTAGGGGCCTCCGTCTGGCCATCCCACAGGCACATGCCTGGCCCATCTCCATCTCCTTGAGATGCTGATCAACCTGCTGCAACCACGAGGTACGTGGTTGGCCCAATGGCCTTCTCCACTCACGAGGTTCCCTCGCTGAGAGAATCTGATAAGCAGGATCAGCGTCAAGAATATGAGCCACACGTCCATACCGCCACAGCTGACGCTCATGGACTATGCAGGTAACAAATATCATTTGAGTCTCTCTCAGCAATCGCTCGTTGGACACAAAGTCTGACCAGCGACCGTCAAGGATTCTCCAAAGAGACCTGGTATCAAAGGAATTAAGTCGCCATCTCAGATCCCTGATCAGAGTTCAAGTCTCACATCCGTAGAACAAGACTATAAGCACCAAGGACCTGAAGACTCGGACTTTTGTCCTCCTGCACAGGTATTGGCAGTGTCACACCCCATGATCCAGTGAATCCATGACTCCCCAGGCCCGACCCAGACATCTATTGACCCCTAGCTCACAGCCAGCAAAGACATGAGTATCACTGCCAAGGTAAGTGAATCTCTCCGTGACCTCAACATCCTTGCCACAAACAGGTACAGACAAGATAGCAGCATCCAAGATGTCATTAGAAGCCTGGATCTTCGTTTTGACCCAGGAAACCCATAATCCCAGTGGCTCCGACTCCTCATTCAGCACCTGACATAGAGCAGACAAATTTCAGAAACTGCTGTCTAACTTCGTTGATGTTGAGACAGGCTTTGACAACATTCATAGGGATAGTTTGAGGGAAGTTGTAAAGAGATACGGTATGTTGGAGAAAAATCATGCCGTTGATTAAAGTTTGCCATGTTGGTTTCGAATTCAGAATCATGTCTGTGATTAAAGTTGTCTTTGTTGAGTTTGAATGTATGTGATAAATGAAGGAAATATTTGAATAAGAAGTCAAGATAATGAAGGGTGTGGACATGATAGGTGCAGAAGAGTTTTTTCAGCTGAATTAACAGTGTTAGGACTTAGGGCCATAGTCCGAGGGTAAAGAAGGACAGTGGTAAGGCTTTCAGTCAGAGTATTTATGCATAAGATGGTCTCCATAGAAAGGCAGTGGCAGAGGAAGGGGTCGATGGGCTTAAATTGGAAATAGATAGGTACCTAGATGCATTGGAGATGGAGGAATACAGGGACATTGGCATGACTTGTGAGTGGCTTGTGTGTGAATTGGGTGACTGATGGGTTCTGCAGCTGGTGTGATGCAGGCATGATGGGTCAAATGGTCTCCTCCTGCACCAAAGTTTCTTGTGTGTATCACCATGGTTTAAAAGTACAACAGAAGTGAAGCAGGGGTATTTATTATCTCCAAACCTGCTTCTAATTCCAACTTGTTGCGGATGCTATGACAGTCCACACTAGGGAGAGAAATAGGCATTAAATGGTATGAAACACATTTTTGGAAGCTAGACCCTGGTTATTCAATTTGAATGTCACACCAGAAACATTTAAAGAAATTGAAGACAAAACAAAACCAGTTGATCGGCAAGCACAAATCATTGGTCTGATAGTTAATTTCGATAAGACTAAACTGTTACAAATCAACGACAAGCTGTTTTAACACAATAAAATTTCAAACGTAGAAGTGAAGAAAATAAGTGGTCAGAAACACATTCCAAAGGAGGTAAAGAAAAGAAAGTGAAGATGGATAGATCAGATCTTTGGAACAAAAGGACAATATTGACAAGGGGAAGCATCTTTTGGCCAACAACAGGAGAAAGGAAGGTTGGACAATCAAAAATGACCTGGAGAAAAATTGTGGAGCAAGATGTGAAATAATTTAATGGAATGAACATCGAGGGACTGAGTTAGCCAAGAACAGAGATGACAGGAGGAAATTGATATCAGTCACATTTATTATTGAACACAAAGTGGAGAAATGATGATACATCTACAATAAGTTCATGTCAACCATAATAATAATAATAATAATAATAATAATAATAATAATAATAATAATAATTTGAGTTTCCTTGCAAGGAACTTTAACGCAGGAGGAAGCCATTAATTAGGCACATCGCACATTAATCACTTCCGGTTCCGGTTTTGAGCGGCAAGAGGTCTCCTTCGGGGCTCCCTGCTGACATTCTCAAAGTTAAGTTCCGGTTGTTATTTGTCCCGTTTTAACTGTTTAATTTTCTCACCTACATGTTAATGTGTGTTCCTAGTTCGGTTTTGTTTCAAAAATCGTGCTATTTTGTGAGTATTTATGTCGACGTTCTTACTTGGTGTTTGAGGCCTAGTCCTAGGTTTGAGGCCTACCGGTTCCACTCGGTGTTCGATCGTTTTTTTTTGTTTCTTTGTTTGTTTTTTCTCCCCATTCCTTCAATTTCTATCCTCCCCATTACCTTCAATTTTCATCCTCCCCACTTTCCAAACATCCCCCATTCTCCCAACTAATCTCTTTCTTATCTCAAAAAAAAAAAAAAAAAAAAAAAAAAAAAAATATACCCAACAACAACACGCTCACCTTCTCCCGATTCTGCTACTTCTTCCTCTTAACTTCCTCCTCGTCTTCCTCGATTTCTTTTTTTTTTACACTTCCATGACCTAATCTGTTGAACTCTCTCATACATTAATATTAACAACAAAAACGATCTTATAATGCTTCATCTTCCTCTCTCACACATGTGGTACTCTTTACTGTTTCACAATGCACTTCTCTTCTGCTATTTTAACAGACTGCTCTCATTTCGACCTCTCCTTCATTCCTTGCCTAAAAAATCCAACTATTACAGCGCTTCTTCTCTCCATGCTCTGAATTCGCCTTCATTGCATCCATCAAGAATTGTGTTAAATCGCATCTCTGACCTAAAACTTTTAAAAACCACAGTTTGCCATGGATGCTCGCTTTCCATCAACCATTCTTTTTTTCCAACTTCAGTGCCAACTCACCCCCCTCACCCCTCACTCTCACTCTCAAAGCAACCATCCCACTCTTCTCCCTCCAAGCCTCCCTCTCACCTCTTTCAAAAATTCCCCCCTCACCTTTCTCCCACCTTTCATCCCCCTCACTCTTCCTTCTCTAAGTTGCCCCCCCTCTCATCCACCAACCTGCCTCCCTCCACTGCCCTCTCACCTCCATCTCTTCACTCCACCTCCTCAAATCGTCAACTGCCATGTTCCTTGTCTCTTGTCCCCCTCTCTCCCAGCACCACAGAGCCTTTTCTCCTCCTCATTCGGCCCCCTCCCCTCGCTATTCTGCTATACCCCACACCCCTTCAGCAACCCTCCTTACCTCCCCCCTCGTCCCTCATCCTACCCTCCCCCGCCCCTCCACCTCCTGCACCCAAAGCCTCCTCCCCTACCTCTTCATTAAAAGTGTGGACCTCAAATATCCGGGGCCTTCGCTCAAACCTTTCAGATCTTTCCATGCAGGTTGCCACTGACAAACCAGACATTATCTGCCTAACAGAAACTTTCCTCTCCCAAGACGTGTCTGACTCCCAAGTATCTCTCCCTGGTTACTCCCTCTTACGGTATGACAGACCTGAGCCTCGTCCTGGTGGAGGTGTTGCTCTCTTCATCAAAGACTCTATTCCTCACTCTCCCTGCACTGCTCTCACTCCCCCACACCCCAGGAATACCTCTGGCTTCGGCTTCCCCTCCACTCCCACCTCATGTTTATATGTGTACTGTACCGTCCACCGAACAGTGATGACTCCATCTACACCTCACTCTCCGAAAACATGGACCATCTTCTATCTTCTCATCCAAACTCTCTCTTCCTCTTATGTGGCGACTTCAATTGTCATCACGCCAGTTGGCTAGGTGTGGGTACCTCTCTCACCTGCCATGGGACATCAACAAAAGCTTTCTGTGACTCATTGGGACTGACTCAATCGGTCAACTTCCCGACCCGGATCTCAACCAATGGTACTCCATCTCTTCTGGATCTGATTTTGACAAATTTCCCTGACAATATCTGCTGCTCTTCCTTCGCTCCAATTGGTTCTTCTGACCACGTCCTTGTTAAAGTGGACATCTCTCTGGCTGTCATCAGAGAACCACCTCACCGCCGTCGAGTCTGGCATTTCACTCAAGCCGACTGGCAGGGTCTCCGAGCAGCCATCAAACTTACAGACTGGTCTCCTATCACTACTTTCTCAAACATAAACTCATCCTGGGGAATTCTTTCAAAGAAACTTGCTCTCCCTCATGCACAGATTTATCCCCTCTCGTGTTCAGTTGTCTTACCCTTCCTCCCGCCCTTGGTTTACTGAAGCTTGTGGTGAGGCAGTTGTCCTGAAACAACTTGCCTTTGCCTCATGGAAAGCAAACCCAACTGAGGGCAATCTCAGTTCTTTCCACAAAGCTCGGAACAAGTGTGTATCTACCCTCAGGAGAGCCAGAAAACAACATCTTTCTCATCTCAAGTCTGAACTCTCAAACCTCTCTCCCTCCTCAAAATCCTGGTGGCGTTTAATCAAATCTGTTTCTGGTGTATGTTCCCCCTCCAACCCCTCCCTTACCTCAAATGGCCGCACTGCTGATTCCACACGTGATAAAGCTGAATGTCTAAACTCGGTGTTTGCAGCTAAATCTTGTGTCCCAAACCCATCACTATCTCTCTACCCACTTTACCCAGTCGCACCCAACTGTCCCTGGACTCTGTATCCTTTTCTCCTGACAAGGTGGAGAGCTTGCTTTCAAACCTCGAGTCAGATTCTGCAACCGGTCCAGACGGCATCAGCCCCCGTGTCCTCAAAGCCTGCTCTTCTGCTCTTGCTCACCCTCTCTCTGTTCTATTCACCCTCTCATTTTCCCAAGGTCATCTGCCATCTGCTTGGAAATCTGCTAACATCACTGCCCTGCATAAAAAAGGTGCAAAAACAGATCCCTGTAACTACAGACCAATCAGCCTTCTCCCAATCATCAGCAAGGTTATGGAATCCATCATTGCTTCAGACATGAAATCCTTCCTCTTCTCCAATGGCTTGATTTCCAATCATCAATTTGGTTTCAGACCAGGTCACTCTACCCTAGATATGCTGCTACTGCTCTCCCATCAATGGATGGAGGTCCTCAATGCCAGACAGAAATCCGAGCCGTATCCCTGGACATATCACGTGCTTTTGACACAGTCTGGCACCCTGCCCTACTCACCAAACTCTCTTCCCATGGTATTCAAGGCCATCTCCACTCATGGCTCGCAGACTTCCTCTCCTGTCGCAGTCAACGTGTAGCCCTAAATGGAGTTCTTTCATCCCCTCTTCCTGTGCAGGCTGGAGTTCCTCAAGGTAAGCGTTCTGGGCCCTGTTCTTTTTCTGGTTTTCATCAATGATCTCTCGGACTCTCTGGAAAATCCTCTATTTCTCTTTGCCGATGACTCCACCCTCTGCCGTACCATCTGTCATCCCTCAGACCGGCAAGCAGCAGCTTCTTCGCTCACTGCAGATCTGGATAAAATCACAAACTGGTCCAACACGTGGAACATGTCTTTCAATCCACACAAATCTCACACTCTCACTATGTCTCTTCGAAAGGACCGTTTACAAAACCCCACCATCCACTTTCTCAACAATCCTCTGGAAGAAGTCTTTTCTTTCAAGCTTCTGGGTCTCACTATCTGCCATGACCTTTCCTGGGAAAGTCACATTTCCAACCTCGCCTCAAAAGCCAGTCGCCGACTGGGAATCCTCCGTCGTGCAAAGTCCTTCCTCGGCCCTCTTGAGCTCCTGACTACTTACAAAGCTTTTTGTCCGTAGCCTGATGGAGTACTGCTCTCCCCTCTGGGCTGGTGCTCCTGCCTCCCACCTTTCTCGACTTCACGCTGTCGAAACCAGGGCTTTTAAGATCATTGGCATCTCCCGCAATGAAGCTGAGTCTTTGGGCCTCTCACTCAATCACCGCAGGTTGGTCGGTGGTCTTTGTCTTCTACCGACTCCTCTCCAGCCTTGCCCCCCCTGCTCTCTCTGCGATTTGTCCCAACCACATTTGCACAGGGCGCTCAAGGTCCGCCAACAACCCCCTTCTGGTAAAACTACCAAAATCACGAATCACTGCTCATCTTCACTCTTTCATTCCCTCTTTTTCCCGCCTTTGGAATAAACTTCCTCACTCTATTCTTTCCCATTCTTCCCTCCAGGCTTTCAAAACAGCTGTTCACCACCACCTCTTATCTTCCCCCATCCAAATCCTCGATCTTTTCTACCCCCGATAATCCACCCAAGCCCACTTCCTTCAATTCTCCTGCTTTCCTTCCTGAAAGTCCCTGTAATGTCCATCTTCTCCTCGCCATGTTCCCCGTCCCATCCCCATCCCTCTCCCTTCCACAGTTCACCTGTGTCTGTTCCCCAATGTTTTGTCCCTTCCACTCCCACCCCTCTTGTCTCATGCCTCCTTGCTGTGAGTTGTGTGTTAGCTCTCATACGAGCCTCGACCAAGGTATACAAAAAAAAAAAAAAAAAAAAAAAAAAAAAATCGGAGGCTGAACTAGGGTGGTCAGTCGATGGTTGTTTGTCCGTGCACTATCTTTTTAAAATGCTCACCACCAGGCAAGGAAGCAGCATGTACATTTTTAACGTCATTAGTACGACTCAGCTGGGGGTCAAACTGGTTCAAACTGCTGACCTCCCAGACTCAAAGTGGATAACCTAACCATTACACCACCGAATTTGGAATAAAATCCTTAAACCATCTTGGATCAACACCACTCTCAGCCTTCTGCGCAACTTCTGGCTTAGATTAATGCTTATGGTTGTTCCTGTCCAGGTGCCAATGTGCACATACTGTGCACCTGCTTCCTCAGAATCCTTTGCAGTATGCTGCCACCATGCTCGGTCCAGCTTGCTTTGCCTTTGGTGGTGTCGCCATGAGAAGGGGGATATCCCAGGTGAAAGTAAAAATAGGACTGCGCATCGTGAAGCTCATCTGAATCAGCTGCAGTCACTCAAACCCCATCAGAACCTCTTTTTTTTAATGGCATTGAAATTGTGTGTGTAGTTTTGGAGAAGAGAGAAAATACCTATTTTGGGGAACTCAAACCCCACTAGACGCTGACTTTTTATGCCGTGAACAAACTTTGGTATATCATGGGTGATGAAGGTTGTGGTCAAGTTTCATCGAAATCGTGTGTGTAGTTTTGGAGAAGAGAGAAAATACCTATTCTGGGGGGTCAAACCCTGCCACCCCACCCCCTGTTAACCCCTCTAATGAGTGCAGATTTTGATACAGTCGATACACTTTGGTACATCATGGGTGATGAACGTTGTGGTCAAGTTTCATCCAAATTGTGTGTGTAGTTTCTGAGAAGAGAGCAACTACCTGTTTTGGGGGAGATGAAGGTAGTGGTTTGTTGGAAACGTGTTTTTCAACAAATAGTGTGTATTTTAGCTTGTGCTGAGTAAAACAAAATATTTTACACCAGAAACCCTGTTCATGCAAAAACGGTCTTATTTGCCTGAAACACGCATTTTTCACAACACATTAGCTTGTTCTGAACCCGGTTTTTCATTCCATGTCATAACTCTAAGGCAGAAACATGTGGTTTCATCAAATAGTGTGCATTTTAGCTTGTTCTAAGGAAAACAAAATATTACTCACAAAAACATAATTCATGCATAAACAGTCATATTTGCCTCAAACATTCGCTTTCAACAACACTATAGCTTGTTCTGACCCTGACTTTGTTTTCCATCGCTATTTCAATGCAGAAATGCATCATTTCATCAAATCGTGTGCATTTTGGCTTGTGCTGAGCAAAACAAAATATTACTCAGAATAAACATATTTCATGCAAAAATGTATTCTTTGCTGAAAACAAGTGTTGTTAACAGCACATAAGCTTATTTTAACCCCTTTTTTTGTTCCAAAACACGATTGTAATGCAGAAATGCATGTTTTCATCAAATGGTGTGCATTTTGGCTTATTCTGAACAAACAAAATATGACTAATATTACTCTCAATAAACATAATTCATGCAAAAACGGTCTTCTTCGCCTCAAACAAGCACTTTTAACAATACTATAGTTTGTTCTGATCCCGTTTTTTCCTTCTATTTAACTATTCTAATGCAGAAACACGATTTTCTTCAAATAGTATGTATTTTAGCTTATTCTCAGCAAAACAAAAAGACACAATATACAGAATTCATGCAAACACGGTCTTATTTGCCAAAAACAAACGTTTTTAACAACACATAAGCTTGTTCTAACCCCGTTTTTTTGTTCCAAAACACGATTCTAATGCAGCAATACATTTTTTTTTATCATCAAATAGTGTGTATTTTTACTTACTCTGAGAAAAACAAAATATTACTCACAATAAACATAATTAGTGTAAAAATGTATTATTTGACGAAAACAAGCATTTTTAACAACACTCACTTTTCCAATCCTGTTTTTTGTTCTCCATCACTATTTTAATGCAGAAATGCGTGATTTTTTTTTTTTTTAGAATAGTGTGCATTTAGCTTATTCTAAGCAAAACAAAATATTACTCACAATAAACATAATTCGTGTAAAAATGTATTATTTGCCGAAAACAAGCATTTTTAACAGCACAAAATCTTGTCCTAATCCCGTTTTTTTGTTCCAAAACACGATGCTAATGCAGAAACCACTGTTTTTCATCAAATAGTGTGCATTTTAGCTTGTTCTAAGGAAAACAAAATATTACTCATAATAAACATAATTCATGCAAAAACGGCTTATTTGCCTAAAACAAGCGCTTTCAACAACACTTTAGCTTGTTCTAACTCTGTTTTTTGTTCCAAAACACGATTCCAATGCATAAATGCATGTTTTTATCAAATAGTGTGCATTTTAGATCATTCGATGCAAAACAAAATTTTACTTACAATAAACATAATTAATGCAAAAACATTTAATTTGCCTAAAACAAGTGATTTTAATAACACTTTGGCTTGCTCTGACCCCGTTTTTAGTTCCAAATCACGATTCCAATGCAGAAATGCGTGATTTTTTCATTAAATAGTGTGCAATTTAGCTTATTCTAAGGAAAACAAAATATTACTCACAATAAACATAATTCATGCAAAAACGTTTTATATAAATGTGGGTATTACTTCTATACTCGGTAGAGATAGTGTTACAGTTTTGAGACAGGTGTTTCTTCCACTTATTTGTTTGAATGGTATCCTCTGTCAATCGTGGCAGATAGCGACATGATTTATCCATATTGTGTCATCTCTATTGTGTCATAACAGTGGTCTGTAAAATGTTCTGAGGAAAAAAGCAAACATTTTCTAGGCTCGATCCACACTCGGGTATTTCAGACAGACCTTGTCCAATTTCTGGCAAACTTTGGGTCTTTCAGCCATGGTTTAGCATGAAACCATCCCGTTTTGTATTACTGTACAACAGGGTGCTTCATAATAGGGGGTAAAAAATAAAAGTATGAATATTTATTCTCCCTGGGTGTGCCTTTGTTCCATTTGACAGTAGAAACATACACACCAAATATGAAGCAGATTGAAGGATGTTTAGAGCTTCCTCAAGTTGGCACAATATTGTTGAAATTTGCCAAACTGTAACTGACAACTTGCCGTCGAATGTGCACAACGCAGTACACTTCACAATTAATATGGTTGTTTGATATTTTCATTGGAATAGTATATTACATTGTGCAAATTACGTGTATTTTGTAAATATGAACCAAAATTGTGCCAACTTGAGGAACCCCTAAATATCATGGAATTTTGTTCATTTTTGACCTATAAGTTCTTATGGGGTATTGGAACAAAGGCAAAATCAGGGAGCAGCAAAAATAAAACTTTCATTTTTTTGAACACCCAACTGTACAAAGCACCATGAATGCATGAACTTGGCACACTTGTGGAAAATCGAAAAATATTCGCCGTTTGAGTTAAATCGCATGGCAATGCAACCCATAAACAGTACAGATATGACAGTCCACTTCCTGATGAGACGTCATGCCTAATCTGAAGAAGAAGAAGAAGAAGAAGAAGATGATATCAAATAAAATCAATTTTCGGTTTTATTCAAAAGACACGGAATAAGTAGTCCAAGGACTAAAAGAGTTCAGTTCCATCAAAATATAATAAAATTTTAAAAATAATAGATTTCTTCAGTAGTTTTTTTTCAAAAATACAATAAAATAGTAAAAAAAGGCTGAAGACGATAATGGTTCACGAGCGGTATTTGACGATGTAGATTGTTTCAGAAGTCAAGGATGAGACAATGTGATAATTTTTGACCAAGTTATAAAAATGATCAACATTATGTGGTACGGGTGACAGGTTATTAGCTGCAAAATGTCAAAAACCCGGTTTCGTTGAACAACTTTCAAAATTTGACCTTTGCATAACCTTTAAAGGTCACAAAACAATGTTGTGGACATTAAAATAAGGAAACAGGATACGTGCTATAGCTTATTGGAGTTAGTTCATCGAAGAAGGTCGAAAACCCGATTCGATTCCCACAACTTTGAAAATTTGATCTTTGTGACCTTTAAAGGTCAAAGGTCAAGGATTATGACCTTTGGTGCAAAACTTCCTCTGGAACATTCCAGGAACAATATAACGTCATAGGCTATATGGCATTTCACACTCCTCGGATTATCCATACTTTGATGAAATCAGCGTAAAAACAAACTTGAAGGGGGCGCCACGGGCAAGGTGTTCGAGATAGAGCAAAATGGTTTCAAGACTTTATGTGGGGAATGACCTCAAGATTATTCATTAAAAATATTGTCATCCTCGCTCTTAAAGTTTGGGCGGTCGTATGATTTTTATGTCAAAATTAGCAATTTTCTAAGTTGACCTTGGGATGAAAATGAAAAATCGGACGACAAGTTTTAGATATAATTCATTTTGCTATTCAAATACTGAAGAACCCATTCCATTCAGTCAATTCCCCAGGAGAAGATAGATTTTTAATCCGACGACTGCCTTAAAATGGCTATTTTTGGGGTGTGGCTCTGCCCACAATGGGCGTAGCACGCCCTCATCCAGGAAAACACAACTAGACATTGATATCTAACACATAACCAAGTTTTATCAAGATTGGATCAAAGTGCATGGAGTTATGCTCTGGAGAGACAGACAGACAGACACACAGACATAACGAATATAGTGGTCACTCTGGCTGGCGCTCGTGAACCAAAAATATTGTTACGGCTGTGGAAATTCGCAGAACACCATAAAGGTTCCTTAGATCAGTTATTCCGGTAAGTGAGTGTTCAGTTAGATTTCCCCACCATTGTTTAATGGGATTTATTCATGTTCACCGGGCTGTGACCCTTTGAGATAGTTTTTCTTTCTCTATCATTATTTTGAACCGACATATCTCGCCCACCATGACAACAAACCACGACGCCAACACCACAACCACCCCCAACTACGCCACAACGCCAACCACGCTACGATCGCCACAACACCACCACCATTTAACCATCTTCGCCACTACGCCAGCTTGCAAACGCCATCCTCCACAGACCATGCTACGACCCTTTCTGCGTTCAAAAGGGGTCCGATAACGCGGACATAAAAGAAGGATAAAAAGCAACCTCCAATGGTGAGTGTGGGTTTTTTACTGCCTATTTTCTGCGAGGCTGGTGTGACGAGAAGGGCGAGGCGGCTCGCTCACGATTGGTGGATACGAGGAGTGAGGCGGTCGGAGTTGAGAAACGCCCCTTTTCGAGAAGCTTCTCGAAGGGAGGTGGAGCCGAAAACGGGGAGGGGCGATGGGCGGAGCCCCAGGCTATATAAGGCGGACAGCCGCGAGCCTTGCTCTCCTCCTCTCTTCATTGGCGCTCTTCTCCTGGTCTGGTCTCCTCCTCTT
Source organism: Eptatretus burgeri (assembly GCF_056783735.1). Lineage (NCBI taxonomy): Eukaryota > Metazoa > Chordata > Myxini > Myxiniformes > Myxinidae > Eptatretus > Eptatretus burgeri. The sequence continues at coordinate 99,879,844 of NC_140968.1, read as the reverse complement.
CGTTGGCGCTCTTCTCCTGGTCTGGTCTCCTCCTCTTCTCCTTGTCTGGTCTCCTCCTCCTCTTCGTTGGCGCTCTTCTCCTGGTCTGGTCTCCTCTCTTCGTTGGTGCTCTTCTCCTGGTCTGGTCTCCTCTCTTCGTTGGCGCTCTTCTCCTGGTCTGGTCTCCTCCTCTTCATTGGCGCTCTTCTCCTGGTCTCCTCCTCCTCTTCGTTGGCGCTCTTCTCTTGGTCTCTGGGTCTGTGGAGCGACCCGTACACCAGAGGCGTGAGTCGGTGGAGAATCCGGGCGACGTACCAGAGACGCGGACGGGAGGTGCACCTCTGTTTGAATGAATTTTGTCGTGGCGCCATCTGTTAAGTAAATCTGTGAAGTGACTGTGCATGTACATTCTCATTGTAGTCGGTGGTATTGCTTCTATTTGCTTGTACATACGTGCATGACTGCCTGGCTGTACATACGTGCTTAGTTGTAATAAATGTCCTTGCTTGTGAAATGTATCCTGTTCGTTACGTCCTCTATTCCCCACTGAAAATGCCATCTTGCATCTCGGAATAATTAGTAGGGTTATAAACACCCGGTAAAGAGAATCGGATCCGTCGAGGTGGGCGATAATACCCGCTCGGTTATCACTGTAGAACAGAATGGACCGTTTAAGCAGTTCGTGTCCCAAGCCGACCTGCGGCGAGGTACGGCCCCTTGGTAGGTTACCCGCGCGAGTACTTAGGTATTTTGATATTCGGCGAGTGACCCAATTTCGCGCGGGTAGAATGCGGACTGGGCTATGGTGAGGTTAAACCCCCACCCATGACTGGTTCCTGGTGATAGTTCCAGGAGGGTCACGACTGAATTGTCCATCCGGTGGGCGACGCGGTTGCGATTCGAGGTACGCGGCCGATCGCACGCCGGCGGGCGCGAATTCGTAACAATATATACACATACAATACTGCTACAAATATAAATCACACAATAAGGTCAAACAGAAAATAGTGTATTGCAAGTGGAGGTACATTCAAAGTTCACTGCCCCCATGCCAAATAAATAAATAAATAACATATATCCTCCAGCGCACGACCTTGCCGGTGCGACTTTGGCAATGCCTCCGTGCAGCGTGCAGGAGATGGAATTGGGAGAGGGGTGTGCAATAATTGATTAATTGCTTAATTAAAACAAAGAAATAAATATTAATCGTAAAATAATTAATTTCTTAATCAATTGACGAATGGCATACCTTAACCAACCACTGTTTCAACCAAATCTGTAACTTTTTGAAAATTATGTAATCAAAAAATGAATAATTAATTGATAAATTGAATGATCAACATGGAATAGCATGGAGATGGAATAGGGAGGGGGTGGTATACAATAGTAAATAATTTAAATTATACAACAATGTAAAGACAAGCATTTAACAGCTGAAACATGTGAGGAACAGGAGATTATTTATATATCTGACTTCTTATTTGAGCCGTGTGTAGTTGTTGGAAATTTCTGTGCCTGCAACTGGAGATAATAATATAAGTCGAGATTGGGGCAAAATATGGCAATGTCATTCAGAGGTGTGCAAGGATTTAGCAAAGTGAATTGGAATTAAATTCCACCTGTCAGAAAGTGAGACAACATTAAAAGTGTTCAAAACTTCACCACACGACAAGATGTTCAGAAATTGCAATGCTGCATAGCGCTTTCTTCTTAATGTGTTCAATACATTGGGCTTGAGCAACAGTAATGCTCAAAGACCACACAGGTGCTCCAAAAATTCAAGCATCAGAAGAATGTACATTTTATAGATCAAAAGCAGATCATTCGCCTTAACTCCATTTTTCTTTAATTTGCTCAAAATATAAAGTCGCCATGAGGCAGTATGAACAAGATGATGAACCTGTTCATCCCATTTAAGATTATTCTGGATGACAACGCCAAGCAATTTGAAAGAGGAGACAGTTTCTAGTGGGGCATGATCAATCTCAAATTGAATTGGAGGTGAGTAGATGATAAATGGGGTTTCTGGGACTCCCATTCAAATGAATGGGGGAAAAGGTAAAAACTTTCTGACTCAAGCCCCAAAAGCTCAAACTAGGAGACTGATTTTCTCCCCACCTATCCCCTTCCCTCCCATACAAGTAAATGTAAAATTGAGACTATGAAAGATTGAGACTAACTGATCAAAGCACTTCTTCCCCCCAACATAATCACAGTCCTTTTAAATTTTCATTCCCCCATGTTCTACTTTCGAGAATAACTTAATTTTCTTATAACATTCATTTCCATCGAGTATATTCACAATAAATAACTTGGAACTTGGTTCTTGGTACAAGTGTCTTTGTTGAGCAGAAATGAAATGATAAACTTCTCTTAATGCTCATATTTGACCACCTCCTGAGCCACATATCATTTTGAGATTGTAGTAAATTGTTTTTCCATTGTTCAATTGATAACCATCAAAGTTTTCAGTCCATTCAAGGATATTTTTTGTTCTTTACATCCTCTAACTTATTTGTAATTAAATTTATCCACTTATTTGTTTTATCGACTTTTACCCCGGTTATTTCTTCAATAATATTTATTTGATATTTCTCACATTCGTTATGTTTCCCATTTAAATACCAAAGCTGATTACATCTCCACTCTTTGGTTTGGTTATTGCTTGGTTCTATCATTTATAAATCAGTAAAAAGACGGCGGTAGCCTGTTAAATTTCCCAACCCAATATCTTAACACTTATACTTATAACCATAAGGGAGACTATTGATTCAATTCTCTAAAATATATCTTTTATCATCAAAAGCTCCGAATGCTTTCTTATTTATCTCTACTGTATATAATTTATGTTTATAACTTCTTATTGCATTCATTTTTCTGAACTCTTCCTTCTTTAAGGTTAAACAGTTGTAATAATGTTTAAAGTTTATTGTATTCTTGATTATATTTTTCTTTATTCCCTTTAGCTTCTTGTCACACCTTTCAAAGTCATTATTATCAATATACGTAAAAGCATAAGACTTTGATCTCAATCCATAAATTCACTCATAACCTTCCCACCCAATTCGTCTTTAAACTTACCAATAACCTATTTATTCTTTGATGAAAACAACACATCACCTGACCTACAATTACTTGTATCATATATGTATATATATATATATATATATATATATATATATATATATATATATATATATATATATATATATATACACATATATATCAATATTATCAATCATATCCTCATATACATCACTTGTCTTAATTTCTAATATAAAACTATCTGTATCCATATATAACAATGACACATTATCCTTATACTTTGATTTTAAATTATTATCGTAATAGTCAGACATTAACGACTTTGACAAGTCAAGAATTGATGTTCTTATATAAATAGGTTTATCCATTTCAATACTCTCTTTTTCAAATGAATAGCACAAAAGTTCTCTGAAAACACCTCCGCTCGCTCAAAACTTGGTCTATTAATTAACTTTGAAGCCTGTTTCCAAGATGTAGCAAGTCTTATGTTTTGTCGATTCCTAACATTTTCCATAGTCTTTCCAAATACAGCATTATTCATTAATTTATATAAGTCCTTCTCAAAATCTGTTTTTGCTTCTGTTCTCCTTTTTGAATTAAAATGAATATACTTCTTTAACCAATAACTGTTTAAATTTCAAAATCCGATGAATTTTCCTCACTCTCAACCCAGCAGATAAATATTGTCTCAAGTTCCTTTGATGCAAAACATAACTTTCTTTATCATTTAATGTCGTAAGTAGTTTTTCTGGAGATTTACCTTTTATATTAAATGACTGTTGGTAATCACTTAACCATTCTTTTATTGGACTTTCTTTATCAGGGGCATAAGGAAGGTCTTTATGTTTGTGATGAAGTTCTCCTGGATACTTTAAATCAACCTCAAAATAATATCCAACTACAGCTTCATCCAATTCTTTTTGAGAGGAGACAACAATGTCTTGTAAAACTTTATCATAATGTTTTTCTTGAACCCATTTAAGTTTTCCATCAGGTAAAGATTGAGACATAGCCCACCCATACAAATTGTTAGCATCATAATACATCAGATTAGAGTTGTCCTCATTCTTATTATAATCAGGAAGATATTTGTTATTTGCTTTAGCATATCTCTTAGAACATACTTGAGATATTCCACCTCTTTTAGCCTTCTCTATCATTAAAAGCATATCTATATCACTGATTAATTCCAAATTCTGTTTTGTCATTTTTTAACATAGCACTCCAAGCCAAACCTGGGGCTGTGTAATAGTGAACGGGGTCTAATCCATAAGAATTTTTATGATGACAGACTGTTCTAAAAGTTTCAAACACATCAGCCAATAACAATACATCAGTTTTAAGATACAATACAAATCATGATATTCTACAACATTCTTTATATCGAACTTCTCCCAAACCTTTTTAGCTTGTGTATAATCTCTATCGGAAATATGAGTTTTATTCAACTAGTCATAGAAACTTTTCCTTGAAGGAAGTTGTGTTTCTTTAAACTTCTCAAATGAATCCATGTTGTCATACGGATATATTCCCTTTTGTGATAAGAGATCAATCTCTTCTTGATTTGAGAAATGTGATTTTAGATTTGGTAAGTTTTTAATATTTGATGCTAAGTTAGATAATGGACTTGCCATAAACTTGTATGTGTCAAGAAATCTGATATGGGTTATGGGGGATGTATGAATTGTTTTTGTGAATGAGATGTATTTTTGATCTGTGTTAGGAATGGCAGAAATATCTCCAGATGTCTTTGAAAGTTCATTTATAAATAGATGTGTGTCATAATGAGCGTTGTTGTGAAGAAAGACAGGAATAAAGTTTGGCGGCTTGTAATTAAGTTTACAACGGGAATGAGCTGGACCTCTATATTTTCCAGTAAGATGACAATGATGCCGAACTTTGACCTCTCCCTCAATTTTCGACTCACAAATATGACAGATACTGTTCTTTCTAAATTCCTTTTTCTCTCCCTTTGTTTATGACATTGGTTTATAGGTTTTAACCATTATTTATCTTAGTCTTATACAGTCTTTTTCCAATCATCTTACAAACTCCTCTGAGGCATCTTCTCCTCTATAAAGTTCTAAATTGTTGTATTCATCACCAACAGATGATTTGATATAATAACAGAAACCATAAGGAGTATGTTTTTGATATTTATTTATGTATGATTTATTTGGATTTGTAGAAAGAGTATCTATCTTTTCAAGGATACTTTCAAAATCAGCATATATCACAAACGGATGTTTTATAGATTTGTAAAAATCTTTGAATGATATGTTTGAACTTGCTTTTGGTAAATTGATCATGGTTGATTTATGATTACTGCAATATTTCGTATGTTGATTTAATTGTTCTTTTGCATGAAAGGAGTTGAGACATCTCTCACAAGGAAACATTTATTCCGGTGGCAGAGCAGCATATTTCTAGTGAACCTTGCAATGTTTGGTAACAATCGTTTTTTGGCTTATTTTGATAGATATTGGTGTCGAGATCAATTTTAGGGTGAGTGGCCACTTGTCACTGCCTTGGCTTTTGCAGAATCCAAGATGGCCACCAAATACAATCAAAATATAAATTAGGTTGTAAATCCTGTTCTAAGTACAGCAAAAGGATGATATTGGTGTCTAAAACTATGTTTTAGAGACCAAGGAAGTGGATTTTGATGTTATTGGGTCATTTGCTGGCCATATTGGTAGCACAAATCCAATATGGCCACCAAAAATACCTGAAAAATGCCAAAATCACAAAAAAAATCACACTAAAAACTAACATAATCGATTGTGAATGCAGTTGAACAATGATCCTGCTGGTTACACATGTGCTTGACATGTTATATAATCTGATTTTGAAGTAATGATGCCGTTTAGAAGCCACCTGGTACCACCTACTCAAGATGTAAATATCATGGTGCTTCCAATGTGAAATACACCAATATATCGATAACTTTTAACGATCTTTGTTTTTGTTGTAGGTTCTGATGTGAGTGATGATATGGCTGAGGCAGGAGACAGCAAGGATGCCGAGGAATGCTTCTTCAAGACAGTTTACAACTGTGGGGTTGAGAAGTTGATGCAGTCTTCACGAATCGACACAATATTGGAAGCTTGTAATCTTCGGCAAGATGATATCAGACTACGAAAAGAACTATCTGATGGATCATCTACTGTTAGATGTCACAAAAATTGTGTATCCAAATATGTATCTCCTTCCACTCTCAATAAATTGGCCAAGCGTATGCCAGAGGAAGAGATAGATGATGACTCCAACGCTGGTTCCAAGCGATTGCGTTTGAGTACCGGTGGTGATGTTTTTGACTTTCAGAAGCACTGTTTGTTCTGCCATGACATAACTCCTTGCATATTACCGAATGAGTATGATCCCAAGGTGCCACAACAGTACAGAGTCCCTGTGTCGAGAGTAACCACAGACAAGATGGCTGATGGGGAGATGTACAAGCAGTACCTACTTGACCTTTGTGATGAACGTGGAGAAGAACTGGGTGGAATAGTCCGTGACCGTATCATCGGAGCACCATCAGATTTGCACGCTGCAGATGCAATGTATCACCGCCGTTGCAATATGAGTTTCCATCGTGATGCTCAGAGAACTACCACGATCAATAGCAAAGGTACTGCTGATGACCAAGCTTTCGCTGAAACTGTCAAAGTAGTCGGTTATGATCGCTCAAAAGTTTGGAATTCACTCGATGTTGAAGCAGGATACGCAGACAAGGGTGGATCTGTCATGTCCAGACGTGTCCTTGTTGAGAACGCCATCCAACATTTCACTGAAGATATGTTGGCATTACATTCCCCTGGAGTGACAACGTTACTAGTGTTCAGGAAGCATGTTGCCACAAATCTCAGGCTTGTGGATGATGATCAGAATGGCGACATGGATGAATGTATCCGGAAAGTTGGCAAGCAGATCATGAAGGAGACCAAGGCAGCTAAAGATGACTTCAAATCTTACACTAAGCACATTGATCGAGAATCAGCCTCAGAGTGTATTAGTGAGACGTTGGTGAAACTACTATCAGCTATCAAGCCTACTTTCCACAATTCACTACAATCCATCATGGTGGGTAATATCGTGAGCTCAGTGGTAACGTCTCAACCGACACCATTACAGATAGCCATAGGTGTACTTCTTGGTAACCATAAGATGATCATCACAGAACTATACAAGTATAATGTTTCTTGTTCCTACGATGAGGTTCGACGATTCAGAAGGTCAGCGGGTGTTCAATCATCAGAAGCACAGCAGTTAGCCGGACTCAGATATGCCAGACTGGGTGGACTTATGCAAATCATCATTGATAACTTTGATGCTGTGATCAGTTCCCAAAACTTCCGCCACGAATGTCATTACATGGCAATGCTGGCAGCTCAGTGGAAGACCGAACTTGACCACCTTGAAGGTTTGGATACATCAATCCCTCGCCTTACGAAAGAAGAAATGAAGCACCCTATCCCATGGGAGACATGAGTCGTTGAGTATACGGGACCGAAGAAACCTCCTATGCCATTTACTGCTACAAACCGATTTGTCATGTCAGACGACTTTGTACAAGCCACAACAATCTCAATTGGCAGAGCCAAAGATTTGGACTTTAACTTCATCAAAGACATGCTCTTTGAAGCAAACACTCCTGAGTTCAACGGGTTCAATACACGTCACTGCCGTGAGTCAGGAATGACCCTAGCACCCAAGACAGCTGTGGTATATCTTCCACTCATAAACATGAAGCCAGGGGACCCAACTACTGTCCTAACTTCCATCACCCGAGGATTCGAAGTCACCCGAGCATCCAACCAGGATATTCTCATTCTCACCTGCGATCAGGCCATATATAAGATCGCCGTTGACATCACATTTCATCAACCAGATCTGCTCACCAACATGGTGGTGATTCTTGGTGGGATGCATTTCCTCATGGATTTTGTGGGTTGCGTTGGCACTCTCATGGCAGACAGCGGCCTGAAAGAGATTCTGATGACGTGCTTCGGCTCCGTCAATAAGATGTTGCAAGGGAAGAAATATCCACAGAATGTTCGGGAACTGAGATTGCTCACAGAGGAGCTGCTACGACCAGTGTTTGTGAGGGAGAATCTACACCTGACCAGCATGGATGATTTGGAAAAACTACTTGATGAGATCGCCAAAGTCGTACCACAAAGCTGTGGGTGTACAACGTCATCAAACCCACATTTCTAATGATGATGTTTTGTCGGGCGATGCATGAAGGCGACTGGCCACTCCACATCAAAACAGCAGAATCAATGCTGCCATACATGTTCACAGCCCACAAGTACAACTATGCAAGGTATGGCCTCTATTACGTACGCTCCATGACTTGGTTGGGACCAGATATTCTAGACAAGTTCTGCAGAGGAGAGCAGTCACTACACCACACTGCTGGTGTCTACAACGGACAGTGGAGCGACATGTTTATTGAAACGAACTGGATGAGGAAGGGGCATGGGCCGGGTGGCATCATTGGCAACACAGAAAATCCTCAAATGATAGCGACATGGGTGTACAGTATGGATGCGACCATGACCCTGACTGGTGACCTTAAGAAGATGTCTGGAGCTGACGAGAAGGTACAGCTTAACCACAAGGAGGAGTCTACCAGTCGCATTCGTCGAGATGGCAATGATCGTAAATCACTGAAGGCTACTCTAGAGTCATGCATTGACCAATTGGATCCAGCTACCCACGATGCAGGATGTCTGCTCAACATCTCAAATGGTCAACTAGCTCAACGGAATGTTAATGTTGACAAGGCAGTGGAGATTGGAGCTGATCAGCTGATCCAGTTCGAAGCATTATGGCCAGAGGGCTTTTGCAGCTCACTCGCAAAACAGGTGACAACCTTCGCCACAAAGAAGAAACGTCTAACAATCGATGATAATCCCGTCATGGATCAAGAGGCTAAATACGCTCGGGTGATTGGCCTTCTCGCGAGCGAGCGCGATCTCGATCTGGAACAAGTCCTCTCCACAGAGCTAACTGCATATCCCCCCTCGATGTTTCAAGCTGATGGCCAGATGCGAGTGGCAACGGGAAAATCCACACTGAAAAAGAACCTCCAAGTCGAAGTTTCACAATGCCTTATCACAAGGCCAACATCTATGGTGATTGATGTTTCCACTCTTTTGTGGACATTAGAATGGCCATCCCAAGGAACCGTTGACACGTTCATTTCGGTGTTCAAGGTCTGGGTCAACGCGCGGCTGCTTGAAGCTGATGTCCACCTGTGTTTTGATCATTATTATGACTACTCTACAAAAAGCAGCACCAGATCAGCTCGAGCCAGCGCTACCCGGGTCCATCAGCTCGAACGGAAAACTCCACTGCCGGCTTGGGACGCAGTACTCAAGAACTCAGCCAATAAAAAACAACTCAACACATTGATTTGCGAATCAATCTTGAGTGATGACAACTTCCTGCAGAATGCGACACAGGACCACCAGTTGGTGGTTACTGGGGAAAACGACACACCTACGCAGGTATCGAAGGGTCATAAGTCGCCTCGTCTAGACCTAGCATCAACACATGAAGAAGCTGACATCCTCCTGACACAACAGGCCATCCATTTGGCAAAATACCATCCAGAATCACGGGTGCGGGTGGTGTGTGATGACACGGATGTGTTCGCGTTACTTGTGTACTACTACTTGAGCGAGAAGCTCCAGTCTTCAATAACTATGCAGTCTCCAATCATGGGTCGGTCTTGCATTGACGTGAAGGAAACCGCTCTTAAACATTCAGCAATCGTACCTGAGCTCTTAGCGCTTCATGCTTTGACTGGTTGTGATTCAGTTGCTGCGACTTATGGAATTGGGAAAACAGAAGCAATCGCGGCCGCTCGAAAAGGCTACTCTCTGGATCAACTTGGTAAACCCTTGGCAAATATCGTTGAAGTCACCGAACAAGCAACAGCTTTCAAGAGTGCGTGCTATGGCATTACAACTCCCACCTCTTCGATTACCAAGATCCGCCAGAAACTATGGGCACAGAAGACTGGAAAATCAACAGCAGCACCTAAGCTGTGTAGTTTGCCCCCAACTACATAAGCGTTTGAGCAGAATGTTCGAAGAGCACACCATCAAGTCGCTCACTGGTACAGTGCCCTGAGTGGGGATCCACCAACTCTCGCTGCAGTGGAACACGGATGGGAAGCTGATGACACTAACAAGTGTCTCTTCCCTCGAAATATGGAGGACGGGGTACCCTATGCCCCGGAGCACATTCTGAAGCTGGTCAGATGTGGCTGCACATCTGAGCAAGCATGTAGAGGTGGGAGATGTGGATGTATGGGGCGCCAACTTCCGTGCACAATGTTCTGCACCTGCGGTGGTGGTACTGCCTGTTCCAATCCATTCAACATCAATGAGAGTGCAACAGATCATGCCGACATCCCTGATGACAGCGATGAGACAAATGACCGAGCAATGGATGTCGAGGATGAGGACGATGAATAGTTCTGAGATATAAGATATTTTGTCCAGTGGGGTGTTAATTTAGCTTCATTTTTTTTAGTGTAATTTGTATTGACATAGCGTTGAAACATTGAGCAATGTGAAGCTGCCAAATTATTGTATTATTATTATCATTATTATCAATATTATTAATGGGAGTATCATATACTTTAAATGTATGTCTACTTTTGAGTCACGTGAATGTCATGTCTGAGAGAATTATACAATAAATATTGTCCGATTCAAATTACATTTTGTTCTTATATTTTGCTTGAAAGCGACATTGCTATCACAATAAATATTGCTTATAAATTTGCGAATGACTTCAGAATCATAATATACATGTCTATGCTTCACAAAGCACACATATGTACAGAAACTTAACTCAACTGCATTTACAACCGATTACATTAGATTTAGGGTGATTTTGGCATTTTTACAGGTAATTTTGGTGGCCATATTGGATTTATGCCATCAAGATGGCTACCAAATTATCCAATAACATCATAATCCACTTCCTTGGTAACTAAAACATATAGTTAGATACCAATTTCATCATATTACTGTACTTAGAAGGAGTTTTTTTTTTTTTTTTTTGTATACCTTGGTCGAGGCTCGTATGAGAGCTAACACACAACTCACAGCAAGGAGGCATGAGACAAGAGGGGCGGGAGTGGAAGGGACAAAACAGTGGGGAACAGACACATTAGGTGAACTGTGGAAGGGAGAGGGATGGGGATGGGACGGGGAACATGGCGAAGAGAAGATGGACATTTCAGGGACTTTCAGGAAGGAAAGCAGGAGAAATGAAGGAAGTGGGCTTGGGTGGATTATCGGGGGTAGAAAAGATCGAGGATTTGGATGGGGGAAGATAAGAGGTGGTGGTGAACAGCTGTTTTGAAAGCCTGGAGTGAAGAATGGGAAAGAATAGAGTGAGGAAGTTTATTCCAAAGGCAGGAAAAAAGAGGAATGAAAGAGTGAAGATGAGCAGTGATTCGTGATTTTGGTAGTTTTACCAGAAGGGGGTTGTTGGCGGACCTTGAGCGCCCTGTGGAAATGTGGTGGGGACAAATCGCAGAGAGAGCAGGGGGGCAAGGCTGGAGAGGAGTCGGTAGAAGACAGAAAGACCACCGACCAACCTGCGGTGATTGAGTGAGAGGCCCAAAGACTCAGCTTCATTGCGGGAGATGCCGATGATCTTAAATGCCCTGGTTTCGACAGCGTGAAGCCGAGAAAGGTGGGAGGCAGGAGCACCAGCCCAGAGGGGAGAGCAGTACTCCATCAGGCTACGGACAAAAGCTTTGTAAGTGGTCAGGAGCTCAAGAGGGCCGAGGAAGGACTTAGCACAACGGAGGATTCCCAGTCGGCGACTGGCTTTTGAGGCGAGGTTGGAAATGTGACTTTCCCAGGAAAGGTCATGGCAGATAGTGAGACCTAGAAGCTTGAAAGAAAAGAGTTCTTCCAGCGGATTGTTGAGAAAGTGGATGGGGGGGTTTTGTAAACGGTCCTTTCGAAGAGACATAGTGAGAGTGTGAGATTTGTCTGGATTGAAAGACATGTTCCACGTGTTGGACCAGTTTGTGATTTTATCCAGATCTGCAGTGAGTGAAGAAGCTGCTGCTTGCCGGTCTGAGGGATGACAGATGGTACGGCAGAGGGTGGAGTCGTCGGCAAAGAGAAATAGAGGATTTTCCAGAGAGTCCGAGAGATCATTGATGAAAACCAGAAAAAGAACAGGGCCCAGAACGCTACCTTGAGGAACTCCAGCCTGCACAGGAAGAGGGGATGAAAGAACTCCATTTAGGGCCACACGTTGACTGCGACAGGAGAGGAAGTCTGCGAGCCATGAGTGGAGATGGCCTTGAATACCATGGGAGCAGCCGAAGTTATAGTTTGATTGTATATGGTGGCCATTTTGCATTATGAAAAAGCCATACAGTGACAAGTGGCCACTCAGCCTAAATTTCATCTCGACCCTAAGATCTATCAAAAAAATTGAAAACATGAATGTTACCAAACATTGCAAGGTTCCCTGGCCCAACCACCGGACTAATTTTACATTGTCTCTTATATACTTGTGATTTGGTTAATCTTGATAAATTCTTGATGAAAGCATAATGTGATTTTTCCTTTGAAGTAAAGTAGAGAAAGTCAATGTGTGTTTCATCATTTTTATAGTTGTTTGAAATTTTTAATTTCTGAACTTTGTATCCGTTAATCCATAGAGTTTAACAGATAGATTATTTATTTTGTCAAATTTAGAATATCTCTCAATGACATTGGAAACTTTATATCTTTAACATTTAATGTATTCTCATATTTCTTATAATGTTCAACCCTTTCATGTTTCCATTGTGGAGGATGTAAGTGAGCAAGAACATTCCATAGAAAACATTTATTATCTTTGTTTTGAATATTAACAACCGCTTTCTTAAGTTTTATCTCTTTTGGTAAATTCATACAAGAAGAAGCTTGAAGAGGATCTGATTTGAAGATGTGTATGTCTAAAAAGATTATTTTTGTAATAGCAAATCCACTACCTACTACAGTGTTATCAACATCTTGTTTTTGTCTCTGGAGTTCATCGTAAACATCACATCTTACAAAATCTTGAAATGATGAGATAAAGTGAGGGTTTGTCCTCATATAGGGAGTAGTTTCATCACCTTATCTTACCATATTCAATTTTACTCCCAGATAAAACTTAAAAGTTTTCATTTCACTTCATGTGTTTTTAATTATAGTTTCAATACTTCGTTTAACCATATCAACAGCTTTCATGATTGAAGATGGTCCAGGGTCTTGAAAGTGAAACAATCTTATTTTTATATGTTCTTTAAATGACCCATCAGTATTTTCAATGGAGAATTTAGTGGCACCTTCCCTTTCTTCATTGTTCTTGTGTTTGCATGATTGAAGGTGTTTATTATAAAAACAAAAATTAAGAATATCATTATCACATCTATCACAATGTTCTGTTTCTTGGTCAAGTGGAGATATTTGCTGAAAAGATTGAATGTGTGTTTGTTGGATTGAAGGTGTTTTTTGTAATATTTATATTCATGATTACAAACATCGCAGTACGTTGTAGTCACCATATTTATATAACAAAACTTTGCTTAAAACAGAATATTCTTGATGAAAATTCCGTTTTTTTTTTTTTTTTTTTTAATTTTTTTTTTTTTATACCTTGGTCGAGGCTCGTATGAGAGCTAACACACAACTCACAGCAAGGAGGCATGAGACAAGAGGGGCGGGAGTGGAAGGGACAAAACATTGGGGAACAGACACAGGTGAACTGTGGAAGGGAGAGGGATGGGGATGGGACGGGGAACATGGCGAGGGGAAGATGGACATTAAAGGGACTTTCAGGAAGGAAAGCAGGAGAATTGAAGGAAGTGGGCTTGGGTGGATTATCGGGGGTAGAAAAGATCGAGGATTTGGATGGGGGAAGATAAGAGGTGGTGGTGAACATCTGTTTTGAAAGCCTGAAGGGAAGAATGGGAAAGAATAGAGTGAGGAAGTTTATTCCAAAGGCGGGAAAAAGAGGAATGAAAGAGTGAAGATGAGCAGTGATTCGTGATTTTCGTAGTTTTACCAGAAGGGGGTTGTTGGCGGACCTTGTGTGCACCGCGGAAATGTGGTGGGGACAAATCGCAGAGAGAGCAGAGGGGGCAAGGCTGGAGAGGAGTCGGTAGAAGACAGAAAGACCACCGACCAACCTGCGGTGATTGAGTGAGAGGCCCAAAGACTCAGCTTCATTGCGGGAGATGCCAATGATCTTAAAAGCCCTGGTTTCGACAGCGTGAAGTCGAGAAAGGTGGGAGGCAGGAGCACCAGCCCAGAGGGGAGAGCAGTACTCCATCAGGCTACGGACAAAAGCTTTGTAAGTGGTCAGGAGCTCAAGAGGGCCGAGGAAGGACTTTGCACGACGGAGGATTCTCAGTCGGCGACTGGCTTTTGAGGCAAGGTTGGAAATGTGACTTTCCCAGGAAAGGTCATGGCAGATAGTGAGACCCAGAAGCTTGAAAGAAAAGACTTCTTCCAGAGGATTGTTGAGAAAGTGGATGGGGGGTTTTGTAAACGGTCCTTTCGAAGAGACATAGTGAGAGTGTGAGATTTGTCTGGATTGAAAGACATGTTCCACGTGTTGGACCAGTTTGTGATTTTATCCAGATCTGCAGTGAGCGAAGAAGCTGCTGCTTGCCGGTCTGAGGGATGACAGATGGTACGGCAGAGGGTTGAGTCATCGGCAAAGAGAAATAGAGGATTTTCCAGAGAGTCCGAGAGATCATTGATGAAAACCAGAAAAAGAACAGGGCCCAGAACGCTACCTTGAGGAACTCCAGCCTGCACAGGAAGAGGGGATGAAAGAACTCCATTTAGGGCCACACGTTGACTGCGACAGGAGAGGAAGTCTGCGAGCCATGAGTGGAGATGGCCTTGAATACCATGGGAAGAGAGTTTGGTGAGTAGGGCAGGGTGCCAGACTGTGTCAAAAGCACGTGATATGTCCAGGGATACGGCTCGGATTTCCTGTCTGGCATTGAGGACCTCCATCCATTGATGGGAGAGCAGTAGCAGCATATCTAGGGTAGAGTGACCTGGTCTGAAACCAAATTGATGATTGGAAATCAAGCCATTGGAGAAGAGGAAGGATTTCATGTCTGGAAGCGATGATGGATTCCATAACCTTGCTGATGATTGGGAGAAGGCTGATTGGTCTATAGTTACAGGGATCTGTTTTTGCACCTTTTTTATGCAGGGCAGTGATGTTAGCAGATTTCCAAGCAGATGGCAGATGACCTTGGGAAAATGAGAGGGTGAATAGAACAGAGAGAGGGTGAGCAAGAGCAGAAGAGCAGGCTTTGAGGACACGTGGGCTGATGCCGTCTGGACGGGTTGCAGAATCTGACTCGAGGTTTGAAAGCAAGCTCTCCACCTTGTCAGGAGAAAAGGATACAGAGTCCAGGGACAGTTGGGTGCGACTGGGTAAAGTGGGTAGAGATAGTGATGGGTTTGGGACACAAGATTTAGCTGCAAACACCGAGTTTAGACATTCAGCTTTATCACGTGTGGAATCAGCAGTGCGGCCATTTGAGGTAAGGGAGGGATGGAGGGGGAACATACACCAGAAACAGATTTGATTAAACGCCACCAGGATTTTGAGGAGGGAGAGAGGTTTGAGAGTTCAGACTTGAGATGAGAAAGATGTTGTTTTCTGGCTCTCCTGAGGGTAGCTACACACTTGTTCCGAGCTTTGTGGAAAGAACTGAGATTGCCCTCAGTTGGGTTTGCTTTCCATGAGGCAAAGGCAAGTTGTTTCAGGACAACTGCCTCGCCACAAGCTTCAGTAAACCAAGGGCGGGAGGAAGGGTAAGACAACTGAACACGAGAGGGGATAAATCTGTGCATGAGGGAGTGCAAGTTTCTTTGAAAGAATTCCCAGGATGAGTTGATGTTTGAGAAAGTAGTGATAGGAGACCAGTCTGTAAGTTTGATGGCTGCTCGGAGACCCTGCCAGTCGGCTTGAGTGAAATGCCAGACTCGACGGCGGTGAGGTGGTTCTCTGATAACAGCCAGAGAGATGTCCACTTTAATAAGGACGTGGTCAGAAGAACCAATTGGAGCGAAGGAAGAGCAGCAGATATTGTCAGGGAAATTTGTCAAAATCAGATCCAGAAGAGATGGAGTACCATTGGTTGAGATCCGGGTCGGGAAGTTGACCGATTGAGTCAGTCCCAATGAGTCACAGAAAGCTTTTGCTGATGTCCCATGGCAGGTGAGAGAGGTACCCACACCTAGCCAACTGGCGTGATGACAATTGAAGTCGCCACATAAGAGGAAGAGAGAGTTTGGATGAGAAGATAGAAGATGGTCCATGTTTTCGGAGAGTGAGGTGTAGATGGAGTCATCACTGTTCGGTGGACGGTACAGTACACATATAAACATGAGGTGGGAGTGGAGGGGAAGCCGAAGCCAGAGGTATTCCTGGGGGTGTGGGGGGAGTGAGAGCAGTGCAGGGAGAGTGAGGAATAGAGTCTTTGATGAAGAGAGCAACACCTCCACCAGGACGAGGCTCAGGTCTGTCATACCGTAAGAGGGAGTAACCAGGGAGAGATACTTGGGAGTCAGACACGTCTTGGGAGAGGAAAGTTTCTGTTAGGCAGATAATGTCTGGTTTGTCAGTGGCAACCTGCATGGAAAGATCTGAAAGGTTTGAGCGAAGGCCCCGGATATTTGAGGTCCACACTTTTAATGAAGAGGTAGGGGAGGAGGCTTTTGGTGCAGGAGGTGGAGGGGGCGGGGGAGGGTCGGACGAGGGACGAGGGGGAGGTAAGGAGGGTTGCTGAAGGAGTGTGGGTATTGCAGAATAGCGAGGGAGGGGGCCGAATGAGGAGGAGAAAAGGCTCTGTGGTGCTGTGAGAGAGGGGGGACAAGAGACAAGGAAGATGGCAGTTGAGGATTTGAGGAGGTGGAGTGAAGAGATGGAGGTGAGAGGGCAGTGGAGGGAGGCAGGTTGGTGGATGAGAGGGGGGGCAACTTAGAGAAGGAAGAGTGAGGGGGATGAAAGGTGGGAGAAAGGTGAGGGGGGAATTTTTGAAAGAGGTGAGAGGGAGGCTTGGAGGGAGAAGAGTGGGATGGTTGCTTTGAGAGTGAGAGTGAGGGGTGAGGGGGGTGAGTTGGCACTGAAGTTGGAAAAAAAGAATGGTTGATGGAAAGCGAGCATCCATGGCAAACTGTGGTTTTTAAAAGTTTAATTTAAAAGTGAATCTGTGCTTAAAACCATTTTATCCTACAACATTTTTCACTTAATAAATACAATGTATCAAGACACAAAAGACAAGTTTCAATCAATCTCTTCATTTGTAAAAGATACTGTGAAATATGTCGAGGATGTAAAATTGAATAAAGATAAATATAACAACTATTGGATAAAAACAATTATAGTGAATAATACGAGTTCTTCTATTTCCTTCAGTGGAAGGGCTTTTAGTATATCTGCAAGAACATGAATTAAAGTAGCTCCAACAAAAGTTTCTCCTCGCCTTCTGGCAATATATTCAAAACTAGGAAAAGCAATGAAACAAGAAAAAGTATCAAAAAAGAAAAACCTGATGGATGAAGCTTTAGAAAGAAAAGATAAGACCATCTGCAATATGCAAGGAGAAATTTGTATTTTTTTTCAACAACCCTAAAGATGTAAATCCTGATGAAATAAAGGATGTTAATATATCAGGTGAAATGACATTTCGTTCAATCGTGGTTAATGACCATTTTAAAATTACCTTTAATATAAAAAATGTAGTAGTTGAATCTGTTAATGAAAAAAAGTATGTAGATATAGATGGTAATGTTTTTTCTACTAATTAAATATGAATCATTATTCAACTGAAGTTTTCAAAGATTATGAGAGTGATGATAGTATCTCTGTTGGAACAGAAGACAGTTATGATACCGAGAGTTTGTGTTCAAACGATAGTTATGAAAGTAGTTTTATAGATGATTGTGAAAACACCAATGAAAGTACCGAAGATGATACCGAAGATGAATTTTATTTGAAGTAAAGTTTTACTTTATAAATATGAATAGTTTACCAGATTTTGAGCCTCTTGAATTTCCTGATTCTCCACATGCCAAATTTGAGAATTGTCCTGCATGTGAAAGATGGGGATTAAACACAGTCAAAACCCGATAAACAATGTATTGTTACGGTGCCGGTGTGTCGGCCGCGAATTGACCGCTCTGACAGAGCCGCAAGTCGAGTCATACCGGACCGATCACCAGGAATATAGATCGCCGCCCGGATAAGTCCAAGTCGACGGGTCCTTGTACAAGAACCTAAACACGCCAATGGGCAGACCAAGTGGGGTAGGGTCGATTGCCAATCTTCAATTTACCGAAATACCCACATGATCCAACCACCGGGGTATTCCACCCTCGACGAAACTCGTACGGAACAAGCCGCTTAAGCGAGCCTGTCCCATTGACGATTCCGAGCGGCTTAATCGCCGAGAACCGTCGGTCCTAATGTCCCCCTTTTACGGCAAACCTACGGATTTCTAACTTCCAACACACGAAATGCTCAGTCAATGAAAGTATCGACGCGACGAGCTGAAAACATTCAACAATTGGGGTATTTATTAATAATAATGGGGAACTCGGGAAGCACGTAAGAGCAGAACTATACCGACTATACGAAATGCAATGCAAACATTTACAGCACACAAAGCACTTAACAATTTCCTACTTATTAGACGGGTCCACGGACACACGTTCGCACACACACACCCAAGAAATGGTGGCTGAGGCCTTTAATAACGGGCTCCAGCTCAGAGGACAGGTGAGCTGAAACCCAGAACCTATCTCAAACCTCTCCGCCTCATGTGGTCTTCAAGTTGTTCGGACTAGGGCTCCAGCGAGAGCGAGCTGAATCCAATCGCCGTGAGCCACGATCCTTCCCGAGCTCCAGTGAATCCTCTCGCGCTTCCGAACACGTGCTGGTGAGATGAGGCGCCGATCCTTCCCGTCGATGCGTCGCTGTCTCAATGAACCACCTCCAGCCGAGCAACCAGCTCAACTCTCTTCCGATGAACAACGCCTCTCACAACACGAACCAAGAACTCCGAGCCGAGCAACCAGCTCAACTCTCTTTTGATGAACAAAGCCTCTCTCTTCGACGAACCAAGCCAGAGCTCAAAGGCCTGCTAAAAGCCAAGCCGAAGCAAAAAGCTTACTAAAAGCCAAGCCAAAGCAGAAAGCCTTCAAAAAGCCTCGACCCTAACCCAAGCCAAGCCAAAGCAGAAGCCAAAGCTCTACTGAAAGGCCAGCCCGAACAAAGCAGAGTATCCCTTTTTTATTCCTATTCCCCCCTCCCCCGCTCCCGGCGTGACTCATGCCCTTGTGATCCATCCCCCGCTCAACCATGAGTGGGAGGGAGTTTTTGACGTCATGAATCACGGGACAGGAGGGCTCTTCTTCCACTTCGCAGAAGAGGGGGAGGGGCGTCTCCATTGTGTTATGATCGCTCCCTAACTATTAAATTGAATCGTGCAGCGCACTTAATTGATTTCTGCCCATTAAACAATGGAAGGTGAACTATGTAGGGAACAAGCACTTATCAACATAACTGACTAAAGGAACCTGTATGTTGAGTGCGATCGAATTCCAAATTTGTAACACTACCCCCTCCCCTTTGTACAGACTTGGCTCGAGTAGTCAAATTTTCGAGTGACCAGCATGTGTAAGTTTTCCCTCGTACGTTTTACCTTCGGATCCCTGAGTGCAACATTTCTTTATACGTGTCCCAAAAATAAATAACCTAATGCGCTGCGTAACTAACCAAACAAACTCTCAGACTCATTCGGACAACTTAACTAAAATTCCCGGCGCTAAAACAAACATGCAGGTGGGGTTCAACTTATCAACAATTTTCATTTAACTTATCCATTACATTACACTCACCATGGCCCAGGACCTGTGATCTGTGAAAGGGGAAAGGCAAAAGTCATTGCGAAGTCTTTGGTGCAGGGGAATGGATGGAGATGGTAGCAAAAACAAATGAACATGATGGATGCACGGGCTCCCTGCAGGGCAGTCATTGCAAAACTGGATGACCCTGGCGCACATGGTGATGGATGGACACAGGGGCAAACGCAAGCAAGGGCTAGCAGGCATGGGGTCATGGCAGAGGCAGGCAAACGAGGCATGGCAAGGCAAGTCCATGCAGAACAGGCCACTGCAGCACAACAGGCTGGCAGGTGAAGCTGGCCGGCCTCTGGTGTGGTTCCCTCAGGTCTGGAGGGAGTGCGGTGGTGCCGGCCGCTCTGAAGGCGGGCTCGGACGTAGCCTACTGTCTCCCCCCACTCTATCACCTTTGCCTGTCTCTGTCCATACCCACTCCCTTTATTTGCCACAAAACACAACAAAATTTAGCCCCTCTTTATTTTTATTCCCTTTTATAATCGGCTCCCTAACCCCCTTTATCGTCATTGTCCGGCTAGCCTATCATGTCCACCTAGGCTACTCCCAACCCCTACGTTCCCTCTCTGGATGGGAATAGGGAGAGACTAGCGTCCTGTCTCGAGGCCCAACAAAGCCTCAGAATGGCCTCCTCAGAGTTCAGCGATCTACCAAGGTGGGTCCAGCAGCCTACAACGAGCAAAGGGATGGATGGTGCGAAGGGTTACATCTCCGAACTACCCTAACATTTATTACACCTGAAACTACCCCGGGGCTTTCCAAAAACGCCTCACACTTTAAAACTATCGGTTCTAAAAACCATGATTCCCGTCGCCTGTGTTGGTGTTCATTAAAAATTTGGGCCTTGCCCTCAAATTTTCATTCGTGCCCTCGCACAATTTCCTGGCTGAACAGCGTGACTCAACTGGCAGGAACTCCCCCTCTGCCAAACTCTAACTAAGGCACCCCCAGGCCTGCAGGCTGCCTCCGAGCCTAGCTGCTTCCTATGAACTGCTCCCTATGTCCTCTCTGGCATTGCACCCCTCCGATGCCCATGTGACGTGTTGATTCCCCGGGTCCTTTTCTGAGGGTCGCCCGTGCCCACTACACTGCCCCCGTGGCATTTTGGCGCTACGGGTCCCATTTCCGATGGGTCGCCCGTGCCCACTACATTATCCCGGCCCCTCTTGGGCCCTTGGCCTACTCTGGCCGACTAGTCCGGTGCCTGGGGTGCCCACTAAACAAAACTCACCTTTCCACAGCCACGCTCCCAGCGGGTCTATGAACTCCTGCACCCTCCAAACGGGTTTTGTGCCTTCTCTCGACACCAACAAAACGACCTCCTGTTAGTAAATTTGAATAACCCACTGACTAACATTAAACTGACCCCGGGGTCACTTGGGTGGGAATCACTCCTCCCCCAGTCATCGCACCATGCATACTACATACGCTCCACTCACCCCTTTGGGCCCGCTGTCCCACACTCACTCCTCACACACTTTCCATTTCACAACTTACACCATCACTCTACACTGCCATTCTGCTAACTAAATCCCCTGACTAACCCGTGCTCCCTCATCATCCCTTAAAACTCATGCACGTTCCATTTACTCTCCGTAGCTAAGCTACGTCTCCACTACACATTTCCAGTATGTCCATGTCTCCAAAAATCCAAAAATTCCCATTTCCTAAATCTGAACTAAAATCCCTCTAACTAATCCATTCCACGGGCTCCATGAGGAACAACCCATGGCCCATGAAACCGGTTAAACTAACTCTAACCCATACCCCTAACGCGTACTTCCTGTGCCCCCTAAGCAAGGGGGTTTTCTTCCCCCCTGCCTAGGGAATCCTGTATACTCGAAGTGGCGAGGCTTGCTTTTCTCTTTTTTTTTTCTTTGCGCACCAGCACGGCAATTCACAAACCGTGCTCCTTTTCCATGATGTCATGGCAGCTGTTCGTGTTTCGCGTCCATTCCCGGATGGTAACATCCGGCAGGGATTCCCTTCTGCTGGATTCCAACTATTCGTGCAGCCACGACATCACTGCGCATCCCAAGCAAGCCTCGCGTTTCGAGGGGCTCCCCACGCGAGCACATGTGCTCTGCCCGTCTGTAACCAGCACCGCGGAATCCCCGATGATGTCATTCGCACCCCGAACCTGCGCGATTTCTCGCGAAAGCCAGGGTACACGTGATGCATTGGGGAAGCCGCTTCTCATGCTCTGCAAACAGAATGTGCAGTGCAGGCCACATGGAGCTTTACACACACGCTCGCTTGGAAAACCCGTCCGATCCGAATTCAATAATTCCAGCCCAACTTTTGTCCGTCTGCGGGGTCGGCTTGTATCCACCGCGGACGTTTCCGGACCGGATTTCACTCACGCAGGCGCGCACGCGGCGGCCTCATGCAAAGCACAGCACAGACCTCGAGCGCGCTGCCGTGCGAATCCGGCACGGTCGCCAAAATAGCTACGGCTGCTCCGTGCGGCAGTGATGTCACTCCGCCAATTCCGAATAGCGCTCGCTCGTAGGGAATTCCCCACGCGGGACGTGCACTGTTTGTCCCACATTCGTGCCGCGAGATTCCCGCCGATGACGTCACACGCGCACCGAGTCTGCAGCCGGCGCGCGCGTAACATCCCGGAAACCCGTTCCGTGTGCTCCGCAAACAGAACACGCGATAAGCAGCACGAAATGTCCCGAATACGCGTCCACGTGGGGACCCGCGTGTTCCAAATCCACCTAACACTCGTCGCCATTTTAACCGTCCCCGCGACCATCTTTTTAGATACACGGGACGTTCCCGCAACGGAATCCCTGCACGAATACTCGCGCGCGAGGGTCGTTTGCTAAATGCCGAACAGGCCTCGTACGCGGCGTCCCGTGAACTCGGCGCGGTTACAAAATCAACTCTACACGGCGCAAAAGGCTCGCCACAGCCGTCTCTTGTCTGAAACCGTCCGCGTTTCAACTCCCCGCATGCACTTACGCTCGCCATTTCACTCACACTCGCCATGACACTCACGCTCGCCATGACACTCACGCTTGCCATGACACTCGGACCATACTCACGTTTCAACACACTCGCTGCACTCACACTTTTTACCACACTCACTGGGACAATCACGCTGGGGATTCGTGCTACGACAAGGGGTCCCGGGGTCTCCATACCCCCCAAGCTCCGCGTTTACCCGTTAACAGCACTCGCCCCCCCCTAACTCGCAAAGCTCGACCGGACCCACCTCGTCGCGATCTGCTTCAAGGGGGCACATCGTCTCGCTCCGTTCCTGAAGGAGGCTATCCTGCTGCTCACACCAAGTCATGACACATTCCGCCAGCTCACCTCCATTGTCCTCCACCACCTCCATGTGTGTGTGTTCGTCCTTACCGTGTAGTTTCTCCGCTACCGTTTCTATCTCCTGCGTCTCTGTTATTTATTTTACTATCCGCGGCTCCGTATCCTCGTCCACTATTTCCATTTCTTCCTCGCTCCATTTTCCTTCCCATTTGAGTCATTCTTCCTCTCTGAGCCTCTTTAGTTGTTCATTTTCTTTCCGGAGCTTTTCCATCTCCATGGACTCAAATTTTGCTGTTTAATTGAGTTGGTTAATTTCAAACTCGTATTGTTGTTGTTTTCTACCCCACCGTCTCTCACGATCTTCATTCTCCCATCTCAATGTTTCCTTCATTTTGTTGATTTCCTTTTCCTGTTTCATTCGTTGTTCTTTCACTATCTCCTCGTACTTCAACCTTGCTTTCTTTTTTAATTGTGCTTGTCTTTCTTTATGAATTTCTTTCAATTGGCCGATCTCCTTTTCCTGTTTCATTCGTTCTTCCTTCACTATCTCCGCATACGTCAACCTTGCTTTCTTTTTAAATTGTTCTTGTCTTTATTTTTTAATTTGTTTCACCCCCTGTTCGACCGTCATTATTTCGCCTGTCACATCCTTCTTGCCCACCTCCATCGCGGACCACACACCTTCTACATTCCCTTTCGTTGATTTGATTTCTCCGCCACGTGGCGCCGCCATTTTGCACTTCACCGTCCGCGCTTCGTCGCGCGCAATCGCTATTATGCCCGCCTGGAGACTTCGCCCCATACGCTGCCTTTCACCCCGTTGGGTTCGCAAATCGTTTATCATCTCTTTCATCATCCGCATAACATTTCGATCATCCGATCCATGGGTGGATTCGCACGTGGGGGGTGTTCATCGATCGCCACAGCCACTGCACCCATTTCGGACTCTGCATTTATTTTCGGGGAATAATCAACCTGCATAACGGTTGCATGGTGAATGCATGGTGAATTCGTCCTGGGCCTCTGGTTCCATTAACTCTACATCCACCTCACTACCCACCTGGCTCAACTCGCCTTGGCTGAACATTTTGCGTGCTGGGAATAAAATTTATAACGCTCGTAATTTGGGGACACGGGGGGGGGGGGTTTGCTCCATATAACCCTGATCCGACTCCGTGAATTTTGCTACGGAGGCGGAGGGGGCCGAATCGCACTACTGACAACCACTGTTACGGTACCGGTGCGTCGGCCGCGAGCCGACCGTTCTGACGGAGCCGCAAGTCGAGTCGGCCCGACCGATCGCCCGGAATATAGATCGCCGCCCGGATAAGTCCGAGTCGACGGGTCCTTGTACAAGAACCGAAATATGCCAATGGACAGACCACATGGGGTAGGGTCGATGGCCAATCTTCAATTTACCTAAATACCCACGTGATCCAACTACCGGGGTATTCCACCCTCGACGGAACTTGTACGGAACAAGCCGCTTAAGCAAGCCTGTGCCATGCGCGATTCCGAGCGGCTTAATCGCCGAGAACCATCGGTCCTAATGTCCGCCTTTTACGGAAAACCAACGGCTTTCTAACTTCCAACACACGAATTGCTCAGTCAACGAAAGAATCGACGCGACGAGCTGAAAACATTTAACAATTGGGGTATTTATTAATAATAATGGGAAACTAGGGAAGCACGTAAGAGCAGAACTATAACGACTATACAAAATGCAATGAAAACATTTACAGCACACAAAGCACTTAACAATTTCCTACTTATTAGACGGGCCCACGGACAGACGTTCGCACACACACACCCAAGAAATGGTGGCTGAGGCCTTTAATAACGGACTCCAGCTCGGAGGACAGGTGAGCTGAAACCCAGAACCTACCTCGAACCTCTCCACCTCGTGTGGTCTTCAAGTTGTTCGGACTCGGGCTCCAGCGAGAGCAAGCTGGATCCAATGGCCGTGAGCCGCGATCCTTCCCGAGCTCCAGCGAATCCTCTCGCGCTTCCGAACATGTGCTGGTGAGACGAGGCGCCGATCCTTCCCGTCGATGCGTCGCTGTCTCAAAGAACCACCTCCAAGATGAGGCCGATGAGTCGCACCAAGCCGGGAATCAAGCGGAGAAAAAAGAGCTCCACGAACCAAGAAGAGCCAGCCGAGCAACCAGCTCAACTCTCTTCCGATGAATAAAGCCTCTCACAACACAAACCAAGAACTCCAAGCCGAGCAACGAGCTCAACTCTTTTCCGATGAACAAAGCCTCTCTCTTCGACGAACCAAGCCAGAGCCCAAAGGCCTGCAAAAGCCAAGCCGAAGCAAAAAGCTTACTAAAAGCCATGCCAAAGCAGAAAGCCTTCAAAAAGCCTCGACCCAGCCTAACCCAAGCTAAGCCAAAGCAGAAGCCGAAGCTCTACTGAAAGGCCAGCCCGAACAAAGCAGAGTATCCCTTTTTTATTCCTATCCGCCCCCTCCCCCACTCCCGGCGTGACTCATGCCCTCGTGATCCACCCCCGCTCAACCACGGGTGGGAGGGAGTTGTTGACGTCATGAATCACGGGACGGGAGGGCTCTTCTTCCTCTTCGCAGAAGAGGGGGAGGGGCATCTCCATTGTGTTATGATCGCTCCCTAACTATTAAATTGAATCGCGCAGCACACTTAATCGATTTCTGGCCATTAAACAATGGAAGGTGAACTATGTAGGGAACAAACACTTATCGACATAACTGACTAAAGGAACCTGAATGTTGAGTGCGATCGAATTCCAAATTCGTAACAGTATGTTCTGTGATTATCTTCTAATTAATGATAATAAAAAATATAAAAAGGAATATAATTCTTTGAGATTTACACCAAAAATGAATTACTTTACAAGATTGATTCGAGAAATGAATGTGAAGTATGAGTGTGATAATACACCTTTTCTTACAAGAGAAGAGACTTAACAAATGACGACCATGTTTCGTGGATTGATGATTTATATTATTAACGATTGTTATTTTCAGGGAAATATCAACACAAGATATTGTATAAATAAAATAATGGATTATCTTGAAATTAAACCTGAACTTCGGAGAAAACATAGTTTCCAAAAAAGCCAATAAAAAAATTAAATAACCTGTTTGCCAAATATATAAATGAATGATTTTTTTACCCATTTGGGAAAATAAAATAAAATTTAACAACCATAAAAATCTTCCAAATTCATCAAGATGTCTCATAGTTGGTTCAAGCGGGTGTGTAAAAACCTGCTTACTTTTAAAGATGCTCCTTACTCCCAACTTTTTTGATTATGATAATTTAATAATTTTCACAAAGTCGAGTTTTCAACCAGAGTATCAACTACTCTCACAAGGTTTTAATGCTGGTCTTCAAAAAGAAGATATAATCGGTTTATTTAAACGTCAAAAAACCTAAATGATTATAACATTGAAGATATAATTCAACTATTTTGTGATACACAGAGATGTAAAAAGAAATCAAATCCTATAACTTGTATTCTTAGTGATAATACGGATGATATACCGTCTCCCCAAAATTTGGATAAATCAAAAAAGAACCTCATTATCTTTGATGATTATGTTAATGAGAGAAACCAAACGGTAATGGATAGCTATGACACAAGAGGGAGACATTTTTCGTGTAATTGTATTTATCTTGGTAAATCATACTTTCAACTCCCTCGTCGCTCAATAAGGAACAATGCTAATACTTTTATTTTATTCAAGTTAAATTCAAGAGATAGAAACAATTTTTGGAGAGACAATTGTTCTGCATTATGGAGTAAAAAGGAATTTGGGGATTATTTGAAGCACACGACTGAAAAATATAAATATATTGTTGTGAAACAAGATGATATATTAAAAGATATATGTTTTATTTTATAAACAACGATTATTCTAAATCTTGTGGGTAAATCTGCTTCTGAAAAAACTTTCATAAATCAAAGTTCTTGTATCGTAGAAATGAAAATATTGTAAATTTGCTTAAAAAGCACCATGTAGTTCGTATTGTATCAACAACAACGAGAGCAATAAGACCTGGAGAAGTACAAGGTGAAGATTATTACTATATTTCAGAAGAGGAACATATGCGATTGAGGAATGAAGGTCAAATATTTGAGGAGGTTTCTCTTGGTATAACAAAATATTCACATTGTAAGAGTGAGTTAAAGAAACTAAAATTTGGTGGTCTTGGGATATTAGAAACTAATCCAGAAGGAATGAGAAAATTATTAAACATCTGAGTGGTAATCAGGTGAAGATTTTATCATTCGGTTTTGATGTTGATGAGGAAACTCAACATAAACGTATGAAAAGCAGAGATACAAGTATTAGTGAAGAATAAATTACAACTCGTATTAATGTTAATGAAGAATTTGATGAAATATTTAAAGAAAAGGATTTATTTGAACACATCTACTTTAATGATGAAGAAAAGGGAAATTTCCCTGTTGACCTTTATAATTCAGTGAATGATATTTTCCAATAAATAAATGGATGTGAAAGAAAGAGCAAGAAAATTTAAGGAGCATCAAGAGTTGGTTTCAAAAGTTGTAAAACAAAAGGAAGACATAAAGAAGGTGTTAGGCAGAAGCAGGCAGAAACTAACTGGTGAAGAAGCATTTGAAAGAAACCAAGAGAAATTTTTTTAACCACTTTTAAAAACTTCCCAAGAAAAAATTATAGATGTTTCCACAGTTCCCACAATTGAATATACTCGTAAAAAAACTTCAAATGTTAAAAGATTTCAGTCAAATGACGGAGAAAGAATTAGAGCATATAGTAGAATTACAATATGATGATGGATTATTTCAACAACTGGAAGAGATTAATCAACCCCTGATTATATTATGAAGGCTCTTCAAAACAATGAACATTCAGCAGATTCAAAAACCAAAGCAGGACTCATTCCAACAGAACAACCAGCAATTTTTCATCTTGTTCAAGAAAAGAGATTGATATTTAATGATGAATTAAGGTTCTTGAGTTCTGTTCAACCCCCTGTTAATATAAACTAACTCTGAGATTAATGTTTCTTCCAACAAAAGATGGAAAACAAGGTTCAACTGCGAGGGATGAATCAAAGTATTTTGATAAACCATTGGATATGAAAAATAAGGATGACAGAGTATATATTGATCTGCTGGACTCTCTTAATTATGGGGTTTGTCTATCTGGTAAAAGTAGGAAAAATGAGAAGGAGAAACACATTATTCAGGCTTTAAGTAGGCTTTGTTCAGGTGTTAGTTTTCTTCCAAATGACCAATCACAATTAGTTAATGGACTGTTATTGCTGTTAGGTAGTAAGAAGGCTGGAAATAACAATTGTTTTAATGAAGCATCAGCCATTTTAGACCAGTTGATGAACATGAAAATAATTAATAAATGTCAATACAAAGCCATTTTATCCCATATTAAATAAGATGAAAAGCACAATCCTTAGTTTTAATTTCACAACAAGCGACCACACATCTTCATTTCCATACCCACTACAACTTGACGCAACAAAAGAATATGAGGCGTCTTTATTGTCCATGGAAACTTATAATACCTTGTTTAATATCACCGAGAAAAATGATAAGTTTAGTTATAATCCGGGAAGTGGAAACAAAACAATAACAGTTTCACCCGGAGCATATGAGATCTCAAATGTCTTCTGAAATTGCTCACCTTATGAAAGAACAGGGCGATAAACCAAAAAATATTGTTATAGATATTCAAAAACACACTTCAAAATCAACGATTAAACTTAAAATTAACTACAAGGTTGATTTCGCAATTGATAATTCATTTAGAGAGTTATTGGGTTTCTCCTAAAAAAAGATTGAAACTAATGGGACGTTTTACAGTGATGATGTCATTCAAATATCCTCAGGAATAAATTCGGTACCAATTCACTGTGATTTGATTGATGGCACTTACAATGATGGAATAAGAACAAATACAATATTTTCATTCAGTGCATACTCAGCCCCAATTGGTTATAAATTCAATATGGAACCCAAAAATCTGGTTTATCTACCTGTGTCAGGAAAAACCATATACAGAGTAAATTTTAGGATAACCGACCAAGATAATGGCATGATTTCTTTCAATGGAGAAATTATATCCATCACAATTCACCTCCATGAAGTTTTCCAATAAATAAATACGATGGTTATTGTGAGGAAACACGAGTTCGGAAAATATAAAATAATTACAGGGGTTGGGATGTTCCTTTCCCCATAATACAAGGGTGAAGTATGTATCTTGGTGGAGGATACTATAAACCTAAGAGACAAAGGGGTGTCGGACATCAATTTTTTAAAAAAGTAGATGGGATAATTGATACTCTAATGGGTGTAGGTTCAACTATTTTTAAACATAAAGACCTAATTGGTTAAACTGCTTTTGCTGTGGGAAATGTAGCGGGTGCTATAAAGAGTATAAAAGATGCCCAGGGTTTGGGTCAGGGTTTCAAAAGTTTTAACATCTTTTTTCCTCAATAAATACAAGTAAGGAAGCAATTGATAGTATCTATGATTTGGATGATACCATTGTCTTCTCAAACTCGACTAAAAAAGCAGACTACTTCAAGGTAAATGCAATAACTGGAACAGACTGGAATGCAAATGGAACAAAATGTTTTGAAATAAATAATCAACAAACTTATTTGAATCTAGCCGAAAGTTTCTTGTATAAATTTACCTTCACTAAGGCTGCGAATAACACAGATGTTACACTCGTAAATGATTTCTTCTGGAAAATGTTTGATAGAAAATGGAAAATGTTCTTCTGGAAAATCTTCTGGAAAAAAACTGATCAATCTGATGTCTGAACTATATTCTGGTACTGACAGTGCTGTGAGATGTGGTGATACCATCTCCGACTTATTTCCAGTTGTTACAGGAGTTCATCGGGTGTGTGTACTGTCCCCTACAATTTTCAGCACTTGTATGGACTGGATTCTGGGGAGTATGTCAGAGAGATTAAGCTGCGGTGCATCATTTGGGAATGTCAAGATCTCTGACCTTGATGTCGTAGATGATGCAGTCATCTTTGCGGAGACTGAAGATATCCTTTTGGGGGCCCTTGAGGTGTTGAATGAGGAGTTGCACCCCTTGCACCACATTCGAGCCCGATTTTTCAATTGTCATGAACAAACTTTGGTACATCATGGGTGATGAAGGTTGTGGTCAAGTTTCATTAGAATTGCATGTGTAGTTTCTGAGAAGAAAGCAAATAACTATTTTGGGGGGCAATCCCCATCGAACCCCTTTAGTTGCCTCTTTTTTTTAATGCCATGAACAAACTTTGGTCCATTCACAGTGATGAACATTGTAAAGTTTCATCAAAATCGTGTGTGTAGTTTCAGAGAATTAGTTGAAAGTATTTGTGGATGGACGGATGGACAGATGCGCCATCCCAAAAGCTCCCCGGAGCTATGTTCCAGGTGAGCTAAAAACCATCCCTGGGAATATCAATACAAATGAACTGCAGTTGGAAGCTGCGCGTGGCTCAATGACGATCCTGAAAAGAGCACTCGGAACAAAACTTTGAGAACAAGAAAACATCACAACTTGGTCTGTGACTCATAATCCCTTGTTGAGATGATTGTTTATTCTTTAAGACCTGGGAGGTTGCACCTTCTGAATGGCACGTATGGAGATAACAACCAACAAGGCATACACACACACACACACACACACACACACACACACACACACACACACACACACACACACACACACACACACACACACACACAAACACACACACACACACACACACACACACTGTCTGTTTTTCTGTGCAAGACCATCAAAGGCTTTAGTTCAATAAACCAAGTTCAACAACTTCTCCCAGCCTTGTGTGCCTATGCTGCCCTTGAACAATAGCAATGCCAGTAGCATCCCAGGTACCAGATTGCAGGTATTCTGGCCAAGCATGCTGGGAGAATTTTCCCCTGAAGAGCCACCACGTGGTTTTCAGCTTGTGGTGCTTTCGGTGCTGACCGGCTGAGCGAATAGCGTCGTCTGCAACTGCATTGAGCCATCAGCCTAGCACAGTAGGAAAAGGGATCCAATGGAGGCTGTTTAAAAAAAAAAATACCCAGCTATTTTAAGTTATTTATAAGATTATATTGATAAGAAGGCGGTGGGTTGTGACGTATTGGACATTGAAAAGCTATGGAGTTCTCATGGTGCATGGTTACCTCTTTGTGTGCAGGGCTGGTGGCTGCACTGCCTGACCCCACACCCCAATATACACTTTATAGTGGCCTTTGGTGGCCTCAAGGCCACCATGTGTTAGCTGAAAACCTTGACCAGATTCTGAAGTACTACTACACACAAAATGTGGGGCCTCTAGGTGCTGTGGTTCGGCCTGTCAAAAACGAAAATCTGATGGCGCTCACTTACACTTCCTCACTCATCGGCGGTCTGTCGGCGACTGACAGCTTCTGCAGGTGGGAAAATATTCACGCATACGGATTAGGATCGCCTACATACGTGCACCAAACCACGCCTCCCAAGCTTCATTTGTTTACGCACAAAAAATTAAGGTTGGATACTTTTTGAACACACCTCGTATGTATGTATGTATGTATGTATATATGTATGTATATATGTATATATATATATATATATATATATATATATATATATATATATATATATATATATATATGTGTGCACCAGTCAGTGAAAATATACTATTTAGTGGCAGTACATTAATACTTACAACAATTCAATGTAAACAATAAATACTCAAAACTCAATAATACATTCCAAAACAATCAAAAAAAAAACTACAGGGATATCAATAAATTATTCTCATGAACATTGCAAATCCCCTCATGACACCAAAACTTCTTAAAGTCATCAACACTCTTTTCACTTTTAGAAAAACAAAATTCAAGTTTCAGTCTTGCTGTTATTTAGGCATTGAAAAAAACCATAGCATTGCACATCACAATCGACTTTGCTTTCAATTTCTCCTTCCTCGATAAATAAATCGCCATTTTTGATGTGGCTTCTAAGAACAAAAATAATGAGTTTACTTGTTCTTTCCACCCGAAAATAAACAATCCGAGTGAGAAGGTAATTTGCATCTTTTTTGCCATGTGGTTCAGCCATTGAAATAATGGCACAAGCCTTGTGCAGTCAACATATGCATGGAACAAATCCTCTGTACAAATGCAGAAAGGGCAGCACCCGGATATGGGAGAAAAATTACATAACAACTTATTCGAAGGAATGACCCAATGTGCTAGTCGCCACTGTAAATCTCCAGTCCTTTTAGCAACCAGCTTGCTATAGAATGAGTTCCATATAGGCTCAGATGGGAGTCCTTCCGGCATTTGGCTTTTCCATCTGGCCACTCCTTTCAACGGAGAGTCCTCAAGTAGACAGTCTATATTGGTCTTTACTGATATATTTCTGAAAAATATTTTTTCCTGAGCTAATGGGGGGTAAATCTCTCTGACTCGGTGGTACAATTAACCCAGGAAACCCTAGGTCATTTGTTGTCAAAAACCTTTCTTGAGTCCATTTTAGTTCAAGTTGAGAACTTTTTTTCACAATTTCTCTAAGGATTTTGCTGATCGTCCTATTTGACCATATTCTTGTCATATCTGCTATCTCCGGCACTGTTTTCCACCCCAACCCGGAATCATGGCGGAGGTGTAGTATTTTGATTATGCCTGATGCAATAAAGTGTTGATAAAGGTCACGGCTTCTAGGAATTGCAGGAAACAATGGGTTGTAAAAATAGGGGTTCTTCCACAAACATGTTTGTAGCATAAGTTTCCTGCTGGCGACTAACCGAAAGGCTCTGCCAAGCGTTCAAAAGACTCTGATAAAATGTTGAAAGATGAGATATATCAACATGCTGGAGTTTGATCAAGAAGAGTTCAAGGCTGTAACCGAGCCCACTTGCTTGTTGCAAGAAGTGACGGGCCAGAAGTCGGCTAAGCAGCTGTTTCTCGTGCATCAACATCTCAGTGGAGCACAGCTGAAAATCCATTATGCGGCTTTTTATGTCAACAAGTCCGTGGCCACCTTCAGCCAAAGGACGACATATAACATTTGGCTGTAACGAGTGAAAACCACTCCAGAAAAAAATCAACCAGTAGCCTTTGAACAGCCTACAGTAGCACTTCCGGTGGTTGGAGGCAGATAAACTTATGCCACAAAGATGAGACAACCAAATTATTTACAACTTGAACCCTAGCTCTGTAGGAACATGTTGAACTTTTTTTAACATGTTGAACCATCCCATACTAATTTTTGAGGACATAGAATGGGGATCCCAGGAACACGCCGAGATATTGAACTCCCTCTTCCACCCATTTTAACTTTGAAGGCAAATGCACCGGTGGTACTAACCGTGTCCCCAATGGATTGTTTTTAAGATTGGGAACCCATAAGGCTTTACTCTTGTTCCAATTACAGTTCAACGAAGATGCCAAGCAAAAGAGATTTAAACACTTAACAAATGCAGAGATATCATTGTCATTCTTAATGACCACAGCGACATCACCTGCATAAGCTGATACAACTATTGAAGGAATCCCTGTGGATACAGTTACTCCTGAAAGATTTTTCCTGAATCAAATTAGAAGTGGTTCTCCAACCAAGGAGAATAATAATCCAGAAACGGGGCACCCTTTCCTCACCCCTCTCTCTGTACTTGAATAGGAGAGACGAGCTCATTAATAATTTTAAAAATACTAAATATTTTTGTACAGTAAGGATTGCTGTACAGTAAGGATACATAGGCCCTAAAATTGGTACCAAGACCACATGCTTCCAGCACATGACGCTAAAACACGTGATCAACACTATCAAATGCCTTTTCTAAGTCAAGGAATATTATCCCAAATTATTTTTCCATGAAATTACACTCCAGCAAATCGCTGATCAAAAAAATTATCATAAATTGATCTGTTCGGGATACAGTAGTTCTGATTAGAGTTGACGAGATCACCAATTACCATCTTCAACCGACTGGCCAAGACTTTTGACAATATTTTGTACTCCGTACATAATACCGAGACCGGTTGCCAGTTCTTCATCTGCCGTAAGTCTCCAGTCTTTGGTAGAAGAGACACCACCGCTCTTCTAAAACTTATAGGCAGTTCTCCATTTACCAAAGATGATTCCAGGACATTCAGTAACTCAGGGCCCAAAAGGTTCCAAAACGCCAAGAAAAACTCTATCAGTAAGCCGTCAATTCCAGGCGCTTTCCTCGAGTTCAATCCAGCAAGGGCCTGCGTTAGCTCAGGCAATGTGATTGGTGAGTCCAAGCTCAGACGCTGGGACTCAGTGATGGAAGGAAAGTGAGAAGTTAAAAGTGAGAAGTTAAAAGAAGTTATGTGCGTTTCCTGGAGTAAAAGTACATCTATATATTTATGATCAAACAAACTTTTCACTTGAACCTGGCGGTTGTGACTTGCACCTCCGCCGTTCATATTTAAGGTTCCAAAAATGATCTTTTCATGGTTTATCCAAAGGCTTGAATGGTTGCTGAGAAATTTCAGTCCCCGCTTTTGTAACAACCTTTCGAAGACGAAACTGACTTTGTTAACTTGAATTCAGCAGGCTTCCTAATGATATCTTTTTCAGCTTGAACAAATGAAAATAAATCAGGAAAGTGATCTTTAATGATCACATTTCGATGTCGATACGTTTCATTCAGAAAGGTAAGAATAAGTTGTGGGGCTATGTGTGACTGATACGATGAAGATTGAGACAACTCTGTCACCTCAGCTTCATCATTTGATTCTGAAAAATCAGAGCCGGCCCCACCTGGGTCATATAAATCAGTCTGACCAGTCACTATTTCAGGTCCTGGCAACTCTGAAGATTTGCCAGAATGTTCCTCAACTTTACTCTGGTACTCAGTACGTTCAACCGGAGCAGTAACCTCGGTTTCTTGCTCTTGAGGGCTGATATTTACTGGCTCAGTTGAATAACCAGGATAATGAATGGGATTTTGTATCAATGAAGGGGAAGTAAGGACTGGAACATCTCCATTCTGCTCGTTCTCAGCAGGAAGTGCTGGTGACGACTTGCTAATGAGCTTTCCATCAACATCAGCCTCACCACCTGCTTTACTCGTCAAATTTCCAGTGTTGCACAGTAATCTTTGAAAATCATTTTCTTGATTAATCAATCCAAAAACATTCTCCCGAGTATCAATGCAACTTGGAGAACCTGAGTAACACATTGAGGTGCATCCTCAACTTCACATTCTTCGTCCAAAACTACCTTTTTTACGGAGGTGTTGGAACTACTGATATCGGATACTCTTCATTTCTTTGTCAAAGCAACGGGATCCTCCTCCATCTCCACACAACAAGCAGCAACAACCAAACCAATTGGGTTGTCAGGGGGGATTTCATTATCTCCTAAAGCTGAGATGTTGACTTCTTTAGGATTAGGAACTGGAGTAAAACCCTGAGTCTTCTTGTGCGAGGAAACAACAGGAAGCGTCTGGGTATTAGGAGTTACTCTATTTTCTACTCTTGAAACCGGGGTAATATCTTTTTCACAGTCAGTGTCATTATGACCTGCTTCACCACACTTACTTTTGGACAAAACCTTTTCACATGTCCAAATACTCCACAGTTAAAACATGTTAACGAGGCTGAAGTCGAATACATTTGGTACTCATACTTGTTCAAAGTCACTTTAAAGAGCAGGTTGCGGGTCACCAAACATGTTCTGAAAATTTATCAATATGATTATATGTGCATTAAATAGTTCGATGCAAACTATTGTGGTTGCCTAACTATTGGGAAGATTGATGAAATTTAACTCTAAAGTTGATATTTCTCGAGGCTGTTGAAAAAAACAACCGCGTGCCCATATATGGATGGTGACGTTACGTTCTCCAAAACAAAGCGGAAGCTCACTCATTCATTGAAGAAGTGTCCAGTTCAGCGGGCCGTTCTTTCGCTTTTTTGAGCTTGCAACTGTCTATATTATGCTTTTTTATTTTGAATTATTGTAGAACAAAGTTATGTGGATATTTGTACATCATGCCTCGTACGTACGTGTGTCGTCATGTTTTGCGAAAATGGCTGGAAAACGGGTAATCGCTCCCACCGATTCCCGAAGGAATCAAACATTCGCCGGCAGTGGACAAGATGTGTACAAACAAAACGGGCAAATTTTCCCCCAAAGAAAACGGGTAAAGAGGACCCTTTGGATAGACTTGTCATTTGTTGTGACCATTTCACAGCCGAGGATTACGAAGGCAACGCAATTAGTGAGCTCGGTTTCAAAACAAGCGTGACGCTATGCCCACCATTCAGCCTTCTCCTCCTCAGCTGGTTCCTGCTTCATGTTCTCACACGGTGTCACCTCTCAAGGATTGGGGCATTGTGTTTATCTATAAATGTGCATAAGAATCTTATCTTCCCCAACGGCCACGCCTACGCAGCAACGTGTCCTCTCATTGGTTGGTAAATAAATGGCCATAACTTGGGAAGCACTTGTCCGATTAATATCAAACTTTGAAAAGGCACATACTCAGGGCCCCAGCAATATACCTGGCAAGTTTCAATTAGATTGGACCAGTGGTTGGCGAGAAACAGCGGTCACACACACAGACACACAGAGACACACAGAGACACACAGAGACACACAGACACACAGATTGCTGGAATTATAGATAGATATGCCACAACAGTCTCTTAAAAGTTGGGGTTTGTTCTAACTGTTCACTTTCGCTGGGGTCAAGCTCAGCTGTCAGAAAGACTTCAAAGGCCAAGGCTACGGTGTATCATATATTTGGGTCCATTATTGATTCATTCTATTTCTGACTCGAGTGACTGGAGGGTTAAGAATTATTATATCAAGTCACAGACGAATCAAACTTTACATTATTTTATGCATCGAACAATAAAATGAAAATCTACAAACCAATCTGTCTGGTGGAGTCTGTGGGTGTGAACTTCCGGGCAGTCAGTCCTGCCACTTGTACACGAAATAGGGCGTTTTCTGGCACTTGTAAGTGGCTCATATTTATATGGCTCAGGGCCAGAAACTCCATAGTATAAATTCCCATCATCCTCCGACTCGTCCTCGGCAATATCGGAATGAAAACAATCAATTTCATCGCCGCTGAAATCACTCTCTGATTCGCATCTCGCCATTGTTCACACGCTGTTTCCGAATGTTCACGAAGTTTTTGGAGAACGTGACGTCATAGCATCTTCGGTAACTTCCAGACTGTTTTTCGATCACTGACAAAAGTTTTGACTAAACAGTTAATTTTAGCAAATTTTGAGTTTCAAATTTAAGAAAATAATTTCCCAATGATTATTAATGTGCTTACAACCTTCGAATCACGCGAAGTCATCAGCGACCCAAAACCTGCTCTTTAAACGAAATGTTTAGACCGGTGTCATCACCTCGATCGGGAAGAACCATATAAACCTGGCATCGGAAACTCATAACATGTTTAATCCATTCATCTCGAGCTCTTAAAAGAATCATCGAGATTTTTGACACAACTGCTCTGTATCGTGACAGAATACACATCTGTTTGTCATTGGTTATAAACGGGGGTACATTTGATATAACAATTCTCATTGATGGGGTATCCATTGGCAAAGCCAATATAAAGAGACCAGTCTCTGTAGTTAATCCTGAACTTACAACATCGTGAACAAATTTTTCATTAGACACAAAGACAACAATTTTCTTATTCATTTTCAATGCTGCTCTTACATTTTGATTCCCCATTATTTTCCCTACTGATAAAACAATGTCTTCGGTGACAACTCCTTCAGGTGGAACGCACACCAATGCATGCTTCCTTGTTAAATTATCAAACGCCTCAAACCAAGTGTGTGTATCCGCCATATCAGCGGTTTATCTCCCCCTTTTGCTTGAGCCTTACAAAACAAAAAGGGGGAGGGGGTGTCAAACTAAAAAACACAAAAAACAATCACTAAAAACTAAGGAAAGTGCATTATAAGCAAAGATAAAATAAAAAAGACCAAGTTTACAAGGCCTCATCAAAGCAGGTAGGCCACACCCAAATAGGCTGGCTCTCACTCTTTCCCTCTCTCAAGGATACAAGGGATAGAGAAGACACAGACAACCTCCAAAATCACGTTGGGGAGAAAGAGGAAAGAGGGAGATAGAAGGGGGGAGGAAAAAAAAAAGCACTAAGATCTCACCACAACACAGAGCAGGAGCCTACGGTGACCATGACACCGTGCCCAGAAACCAAACCACCAGCAGGGGGAGCGAGAGAGAGAGAGAGAGAGAGAGAGAGAGAGAGAGAGAGAGAGTGAGAGAGAGAGAGAGAGAGAGAGAGAGAGAGAGAGAGAGAGAGATGGGAGAGTGAGGATGGGGGGAGGAGAAGGGGGCGGGGATTCTGGCAGATGTTTCGTCCAGTTTAACGATCCAGTCCAGTTTGACTTCCGGTTCTGGGTTTGGAATGTCGGCAGGTCTCCTTCAGGGCTCTCTGCTGACGATCTCAAAGTTAAGTTTCCGGTCATTATCTGTCCCATTTTAACTGTTTATTTTCTCACATACATGTTACTGTGTGTTCCTAGTTCGGTTTTGTTTCAAAAATCGTGCTATTTTGTGAGATTTCGTCGACCTTGTCTTACCGGGTGCTTGAGGCCTACCCTTGAGGCTTGAGGCCTACCCTTTGTTTCCCCTCAGTGTACGATCGTGTTTATTTGTTTTTTTTCCCCATCACCTTCAATTTATATCCTCCCCACTTTCCTAACGTCCTCCATCCCTCCCACTAATCACTCTTTCTTATCTTAAACCAAAAAAACAAACAAAAAAAAAAAAAACGACGACCTTTCTCCTTGCACACTCATGAGTCTCGATTCTTCTTCTTCTTCTTCTTCTTCTTATTTTTCTTCTTCTTCTTCTTCTTCTTCTTCTTCTTCTTCGTCTTCGTCATCCTCTTCTTCCTCTTCCTCGATTTCTTCTACAACACTTCCATGACCTAATCTGTTGAAAACTCTCTCAAACATTAATAATAATAAGTGAAATCCTTCAATACAGCGTGTGTGGTGAAGCAAATGAGTGCACTAATGTTCTTGAAAGAACCACTTATCACTTTGCCACCAATATCTGCCATAATTGTAAATAAATTTCAACTACTAATGCATGACGAAACACTTGTTTATGGCTAATATTAAAGAGAAAGATGGCATAAGAAGAACTTAGCTTTCAGCGTTCAGCGCGAAATGCCATGGTGGGCGGAAATAATGTCTTTCGTTCGTTCGTACATGAGAGAGGAGCGTTTCTTGGTTTTTTTCTGTCAAGCAATAGATTCAATGGTTTTCACATATATAACACATTAGTTTCACAAATTTCCTTTGAAATACTTGGGTATTTCCGTCAATTGTCGCTATTTCCATCTAGGTTACGCACTGCCATCTACCGGACGGCCGTCGTTGGCTCACTTGAGGCACGTGGGGGGGGGGGGGGACACCGGGGAAATTTCAAAGTCGGTGCAATTGTATACAGCGCACGCGCTGTAATAAAAACGATCTCTTATAATGCTTCGTCTTCCTCTTTCACATGTGTATCTTTCACATACTCTTTACTGTATCATAATGCACTACTCTACTGCTATTTAAACAGACTGCTCTCAATTCGACCTCTCCTTCATACCTTGCCTAAAAAAATCCAACTGTGACAGCATTTCTTCTCTCCATACTCTGAATTCGCCTTTAACGCATCCATCAAGAAACGTGTTAAATCGCATTTCTGACCTAAAACTTTAAAAAACCCCAGTTTGCGATGAATGTTCACTTTCCAATAACCATTCTTTTTTTCCAACTTCTGTGCCAACTCACCCCTCACTCTCAAAGCAACCATCCCACTCTTCCCCCTCAAAGCTATTTCCATCTAGGTTTCTCCCCCAGCACCACAGATCCTTTTCTCCTCCTCATCCAGCCCCCTCCCATAGCTATTCTGCAATCCCCCACACTCTTTCAACAACCCTCCTTACCTTCCCCCTCATCCCTTGTCCTACCCCCCTCCCCCCACCCCCTTCATCCAAAGCCTCCTCCCCTCCCTCTTCATTAAAAGTGTGGACCTCAAATATCCGGGGCCTTCGCTCAAACCTTTCAGATCTTTCCATACAAGTTGCCACTGACAAACCAGACATAATCTGCCTAACAGAAACTTTTCTCCCCCAAGACGTGTCTGACTCCCAAGTATCTCTCCCTGCTTACTCCCTCCTCCGGTATGACAGACTTGAGCCTCGTCCTGGTGGAGGAGTTGCTCTCTTCATCAAAGACTCTATTCCTCACTCTCCATGCACTGCCCTCACTCCCCCACACCCCCAGGAATACCTCTGACTATGGCTTCCCCTCCACTCCCACCTCATGTTTATTTGTGTACTGTACCGTCCACCAAACAGTGATGACTCCATCTACACCTCACTATCCGAAAACATGGACCAACTTCTATCTTCTCATCCAAACTCTCTCTTCCTCATATGTGGCGACTTCAATTGTCATCATGCCAGTTGGCAAGGTGTGGGTACCTCTCTCATCTGTCATGGCACCTCAGCAAAAGCTTTCTGCGACTCATTGGGACTGACTCAATCGGTCAACTTCCCGACCCGGATCTCAATCAATGGTATTCCCTCTCTTCTGGATCTGATTTTGACAAATTTCCCTGACAATATCTGCTGCTCTTCCTCCACTCCAATCGGTTCTTCTGACCACGTCCTTGTCAAAGTGGACATCTCTCTGGCTATTATCAGAGAACCACCTCACCGCCGTCGAGTCTGGCATTTCACTCAAGCCGACTGGCAGGGTCTCCAAGCAGCCATCAAACTTATAGACTGGTCTCCTATCGCTACTTTCTCCAAGAGCAACTCATCCTGAGCATTCTTTCAAAG
Source organism: Eptatretus burgeri (assembly GCF_056783735.1). Lineage (NCBI taxonomy): Eukaryota > Metazoa > Chordata > Myxini > Myxiniformes > Myxinidae > Eptatretus > Eptatretus burgeri. The sequence goes on along the minus strand of NC_140968.1, from coordinate 99,838,690 downwards.
AAACTTGCTCTCCCTCATGCACAGATTTATCCCCTCTCATCTTCAGTTGTCCTACCCTTCCTCCCGCCCTTGGTTCACTGAAGCTTGTGGTGAGGCAGTCGTCCTGAAAACAACTTGCCTTTGCCTCATGGAAAGCAAACCCAACTGAGGGCAATCTCAGTTCCTTCCATAAAGCTCGGAACAAGTGTGTGTCAATGCTCAGGAGAGCCAGAAAACAACATCTTTCTCATCTCAAGTCTGACCTCTCAAACCTCTCTCCCTCCTCAAAATCCTGGTGGCATCTAATCAAATCTGTTTCTGGTGTATGTTCCCCCTCCATCCCCTCCCTTACCTCAAATGGCCGCACTGCTGATACCGCACGTGAAAAGGCTGAATGCCTAAACTCGGTGTTTGCAGCTAAATCTTGTGTCTAAAATCCATTGCTTTCTCTACCCACCTTACCCAGTCGCACCCAACTGTCCCTGGACTCTGTGTCCTTTTCTCCTGACAAGGTGGAGAGCCTGCTGTCAAACCTCAACTCAGATTCTGCAACCAGTCCAGACGGCATCAGCCCACATGTCCTAAAAACCTGCTCTTCTGCTCTTGCTCACCCTCTCTCTTCTATTCACCCTCTCATTTGCTCAAGGTCATCTGCCATCTGCTTGGAAATCAGCAAACATTACTGCCCTGCATAAAAAAGGTGCAAAAACAGATCCCTGCAACTACAGACCTTTCAGCCTTCTCCCAATCATCAGCAAGGTTATGGAATCCATCATCGCTTCAGACATTAATTCCTTCCTCTTCTCCAATGACCTGATTTCCGAACATCAATTTGGTTTCAGACCAGGTCACTCTACACTGGATATGCTGCTTCTGCTCTCCCAACAATGGATGGAGGTCCTCAATGCCAGACAGGAAATCCGAGCCGTCTCCCTGGACATATCACATACTTTTGACACAGTCTGGCACCCTGCCCTGCTCACCAAACTCTCTTCCTATGGTATCCAAGGCCATCTCCACTCATGGCTCGCAGACTTCCTCTCCTGTCGCAGTCAACGGGTGGCCCTAAATGGAGTTCTTTCATCCCCTCTTCCTGTCCAGGCTGGAATTCCTCAAGGTAGCGTTCTGGGCCCTGTTCGTTTTCTGGTTTTCATCAATGATCTCTCCGACTCTCTGGAAAATCCTCGATATCTCTTTGCTGATGACTCCACCATCTGCCGCACCATCGGTTATCCCTCAGACCGGCAAGCAGCAACTTCTTCACTCATTGCAGATCTGGATAAAATCACAAACTGGTCCAACACGTGGAACATGTCTTTCAATCCGGACAAATCTCACACTCTCACTATGTCTCTCCGAAAGAACCATTTGGAACCCCCCCCCCCTCCCAATCCACTTTCTCAACAATCCTCTGGAAGAAGTCCTTTCTTTCAAGCTTCTGGGTCTCACTATCTGCCATGACCTTTCCTGGGAAAGCCCCATTTCAAACCTCGCCTCCAAAGCCAGTCGCCGACTGGGAATCCTCCGTCGTGCAAATTCCTTCCTCAGCCCACCTGAGCTCCTGACCACTTACAAAGCTTTTGTCCGTAGCCTGATGGAGTACTGCACTCCCCTCTGGGCTGGTGCTTCTGCCTCTCACCTTTCTCGGCTTCACGCTGTGGAAACCAAGGCTTTTCGGATCATTGGCATCTCCCGCAATGAGACTGAGTCTTTGGGCCTCTCACTCAATCACCGCAGGTTGGTCGGTGGTCTTTCTGTCTTCTACCGTCTCCTCTGCAGCCTCGCCCCCCCCCCCTGCGATTTGTCCCCACCATATTTCCGCAGGGTGCTCAAGGTCCGCCAACAACCCCCTTCTGGTAAAACTACCAAAGTCACGAATCACTGCTCACCTTCATTCTTTCATTGCTCTTTTTCCCCACCTTTGGAATAAACTCCCTCACTCTATTCAATCCCATTCTTGCCTCCAGGCCTTCAAAACAGCTGTTCACCACCACCTCTTATCATCCCCCATCCAAATCCTCGATCTTTTCTTCCCCCCGATAATCCACCCAAGCCCACCTCCTTCAAATTCCCTGCTTTCCTTTCTGAAAGTCCCTGTAATGTCCATCTTCTATTCCCCATGTTCCCCATCCCATCCCTCTCCCTTCCACAGATGTCCTAATGTCTCCGTTCTCCCACTGTTTTGTCCTTCCCACTCCCGCCCCTCTTGTCTCATGCCCCCCCTTGATGTGCGTTGTGTGTTAGCTCTCATACGAGCCTCGACAAGGTATACAAAAAAATAAATAAACAATAAAAAACATTGTTGAATCACCCTGCCTGTGAAACACCAGGATGACAGTTTATAGCTCAGTTGGGATTTTAACCCAGGGTAGACAGAAGAAACCTTAACACGATTTAGAGCCCTTACACCATTTAATATGACAAATAATTTACAAATAAGCATAATATCACCAACATTACAAATAGATTTGTAGAAAATATATATGTTTGTACTGTATGATGATTGGTGTAAATCATGACAACACAGCAAATCTGTGACATCAATCTCTGCAACGATGTGTTGAGAGGCGAGCGTAGCGAGCCGATCCACACGAGTCTGCCATGAAATTCCAATCATGTGCTGTAGATCATCACATATTAATCCTTACGTCATATCTACCACGTCCATCGTGGATGTTATCCAAACTGCAGGCAATTCCCCTGATCAACTTGACGATTGACTCTGTAGAGCGAAGCCCTGTTGTGGTTCATGCTCGTACAGCCCAACACCGTCTGGTGTAAACCAGACGCATGACCAAGGAGAAGTTTCTCATCCCCACGAGCACTCCCAGCCTTGTGCGCCACTTGGGAACTAAATTTATGCTGATTTAGTGTCGTCCGACATTCGTACAAGTACCTCGACCATACGTACACGTAATTCGTACATCATACGAAAACAAGACACGTAAATTCCTTCCCACTCACTTGAATACGCTCACCATTTCGACAGGTTTGACCACATACTCATCGCTTTGTTGATATACCGCATTATAATTCGAATCGACGATTAAAAGTTCGAGTCGAACAAAGATTTAACTCATTCATTCATTTAATATGTATGCAGCATGTGGCTGCTGGTTGGTTGCATCATTGCTGGTTGGACGGCTGTGCCGCTGATGCAATGGCCCCTGTAGGTTGGTGCAGGAATTAGTCATTTGTGCAGGGTGCCGGCGATAGCTCGCCTACTCTTCACGAAAGACATTGTGGGATCTTTAGCGTCCACCAACTAATGACAGAGACGGGACGCCCAGTTTAACGTCCATCAGAGGGAGAGCACACACATTGAGCCTGTGAAGCACCAAGCTGGGTTGGGATTCGAACTCAGACTCAACAGCTTGGAGGAGAGAGTGTGTGTACCTCTCGGCCATCCTTGCAGCTGTCCTACCTCGGCCATCCTACCTTTTAAGAAATTGATTCACTTCTGTCTGTCTGTCTGTCCACACGTCCGTCCACAAATGTCAGTTTATGATCGAGGAATAACTTTATTTAAAGTGAATGTTTTATTTTGAACATGGATCGGAACATTCATTGGAAAACGAACCTGCATTTCAGCAGTACTTTGGCTCTGAATTTGTCCCGATTTCCCGTGTGCGGAACAGTGAGATAATATTGTTTCTCTGTCTACCTGCCTGGCAGTCGAACAAAATTGAAAAATCATTCCAAACAGAAACTTACTGTTTTTAAGGACGTTATAAAGGATACAAACAACAGGCACAAAGAACTAATGTACCGTGTTAGATAGGGTGGGGTAATGGATAGAGTGGTGTAATAGATAGTGCATTATTTTTTAATACGACCTTTACCATCTATATTTTATTTAAAACGAACAAATACACCCTGTCACTTCGCTGACGGGATTATTGAGGGGTGGGGGGAGCGGTGGAGAAATAGGGAGAGGAAAGAGGAGGGAGGGGAAGGATAGAGGAGGAATGGAACAGAAGGAGAGAGGGGAGATGGAAGGGAGGTAGAGAGGGAGAGGGAGAGGGAGAAGGACAGGTGGCAGAAGGAGAGTGGTGGGAGAGATGCAGAGGGGTGAGAGAGGGAGAGTGGAGAGAGGGGGGTGGTGGGAGAGAGGCAGAGGGGTGAGAGAGGGAGAGGGGATATGTGTTGGGGGTGGTGGAGAGGGAGGGGAGTAGCAGAGTGAGGAGTGGGGAGGGGGAGAGTGGGGAGAGGAGAGGATGAATTCCGGTTGATGTGACGCCCAGTTTAACATTCATCCGAGAGACGGCACACACACATTGATGAATCACCCTGGCTGTGAAACACCGGGATGACAGTTTATAGCTGGGTCTGGATTCAAACATAGGCCAGACAGCTTAGAGCGAGCATGCATACCTCTCAGCTATCCTGCCGTGATCTGGTGTTTCATTGCTTTATAAAAACTTAATTGATCCAAGCAGCAGTTCCAACTACTTAAAAAAAAAAATTAAAAACTTTAATTTGTCCAATTCACACTTTCTTCAACACCTTTTCCTCTCCTCGACCTCCGGAGAGTTGTATAGTGGAGGTGGGGGTTTGGGAGGAGCATAGCATGAGGAGAGGGAATGGGAAGGAAGCATGAGGCAAGGGGAAGGAAGCATGCGGGGATGGGGAGGGAAGGCAATGTACGAGGGCATTACTGGGGCAATAAAACGTGCCCAACCAGCAACGTTTCCTTTTTAACCACTGTGTTCTATATAAAACTGAGTGGTAACATTTAAAAACTAGAAGGCCACTTGCTAGAGTGCATACCTCCACCACGTAATGCCTGATCCACAAGAACGTGTCTGGCCCAATACATTTTTGAAATATCATATTATTAGGGTTGGGCACACATCGACTTTTTCTCTGTTGTCCCGTTGAAAGGAGTGTTTTTTATGGCCATTTTTCACGCTGATCACGAATCCGTTGAAATTTTTGACCAAGGATGATGTTTTACCAAGACATCATCCGAGGTCAAAAATTTCAACGGATTCGTGATCAGCATGAAAAATGGCCTTAAAAAACACTCCTTTCAACGGGACAACAGAGAAAAGGTCGATGTGTGCCCAACCCTAATATTACATCCCCTGGTAAGCCATAATTATCAAATTTTACCTGAAAAGTGGGTAAATTTGGCAGCCATTTTGAATTTTTGCATTTTACCAACTTAAGACATCATCCTATGTCAAAAAGTTTAACGGATTTGTGATCAGCGTGAAATTTGGCCATAAAAAAACACTCCTTTCAAAAAAAGTATGGTTGTATGCCCAACCCTAATATTATATATATTGTTTTTGGCTGTATCTGTCAATGGTGAAGAATCACTTTTAAATTAAATAATTCTCGAATCCAGATCCGGATTCGGATCTTCACCAAAATCGAACCAATTTGTCGTGGTCATACACCGAACCTGTCCACCAAGTTTCATCCGAATGCATGTTCAACTTTTTGAGATACCGTGCTATATATCGGCTTAGCCCTATCTCTCAATGGTGAAGATCCACTTCAAAAAAATGCTTGTAACTGGATCAGGATCCGGATATTCACCAAAAACTAATTAGTTCATCCTTGTCACACACCCAACATGTCCACAAAATTTCATCCGAATCTGTCCACAACTTTTTGAGATATCCTACACACAGACAGACAGACAGACAGACAGACAGACAGAGAGGGGTGAAAACATAACCTCCTTCACCTTCGGTGGTGGAAGTAACTAAAACTAACGCTATCTACATGGCAAAGGCCTGCCTGCACGCAGCCCCCTCCGCTCCCCACACGTTCCTCCAATCTCCTCGCAGTCCATGCTAACCGTGCACGTGCACCGGTGATATACTCACCCTTTCACTCAAACACGTGTTTGGATTTCCCCACACCCGCACTGCATGGTGGCACGTCCCACATGGCTTTGATGCCACGGTACATCCACACCCCATGAGGCTTCGCCGCTGCAACACATCTGTTCCCCAAATGCAGAAACGCATGGTTTGCAAAATGGCTGCATAACCTCCGACGCAGCACCACGCACCACGCACCACGGGCCCGAGTTCGAGTTCAGATCCCGCGCATCACATGCACACAACTAAGCATGCACACACCCCACCAGGGAGAGTCATTTGTACCCATTTGTATCACGTCCGTGCGTGCTGTCTACGTATCTCTTCACTTGCAGAAACTACCAACTATTAATATTTTACAAAAACTATAATAGTATATTTATATTAATATTTTGTCATGTAAGCAGATCACCCAAAACGGAAAGAGCAAACTGCGTATGTAATTACCGAAAATAAAAAGGACCCTGCGGACTGTACCGTCATCGATTGCAAAAGCATGTTATGAAGCATGCTGCTGCGCTCAATGAAGTTACACTTTTTCCACATTCCTTAATCTTTTCTTCACCCAATATAATTAATCGGCTGAACAAAGGAAAAATTTAAGTATAATGCTTTGCTTAAATCAATACACTTAGTTTAAATATCGCTATTTGTTAAAATTTTCAGATTTCACTCAAGATTTCGACCCACCGGATCAGATTCTCAAATCAGATATCATATTTCGATTATATACTTTAATTTATTAGACTGTGAGAGAACATTGCATTTCCAAAGCAAGGCATGTTTGAATAGGCCGAACAAAATGGCGATTTAAGACCCCATCGAGGGAGAGCAAGGAGTCCGAGGGTGTCCAACAATGCGCCTGATAAAGGATAAAATTAAATCAGGCCGTCAATAATTATCTTCAAAAAGGATGTTTTAATTAACTCAAACATCCAATTTTCACTCCTGCACTTCCTTAGACTTCCCTTAGTATACATTTATAGTTTCAGGCTACTTGGTCTCGTGGTGTTGGAGTTATGAAGGAGACACACACACACACACGGACAGACACTTTTTTACCCTTGCCAAAGGAGAAGGTGTTGGATTTGGATCTGTTTGCCTGTTTGTTACTTGCAAAATCGAAGATTTTAGTATATTGGTCAGTCGATTTTGATATTCTGTCTGTTTGTCAATTGCCGATGGGTTACAATTTTAAACCGATATTCACAAAACTTCACCAAGTTGGCGAGGTAGTCTCAACTCGAAGCCCATCGATTTTGAGATCAAAGGTCATCTTGAGGTCAGATTTATAAAATCATCACTTTTCATCCAATTGACTTGAAAATTAAACAGCAATTGCATGGTCCATCACTGAATTGGGAAACAAACAATTTTTGAGATCAAAAGGTCAACTCCAGGTCAAACTTCTCAAATCAATTTTCAACTGAAAAAATCATCAATTTACATCTGATTACTTGAAAGTTGAACAGGATTTGCATAGTCCGTCAATGAATTGGGAAAACAACGATTTTTTTTTAGGTCAAACGATCAAAGGTCAACTCAAGGTCAAACTACTGAAATCATCAATTTCAATCTGAAAAATATTAAATGTTCATCCCATTGACATGAGCTTTGGTTAAGATTGTCAATTTTAATCTTAATGAAATGTACAATTTGATGTATTAATGGCAACCTTTGGAGAGGGGGGTGGATTTTGCAAGTATCATGCTCTGTATGACGTCTTTTTCTTGTTACTCTCGCTGAAGGAGAGGGTATTGAATTTGGGTCCATTTGTTTGTCCGCACAGAACTTTAGTGTTTTTCTCTGCAACCGCTTATCGGTGTCTGTTTGTGGTGAGGATGTTGAGGTCATGGAGAGATTCACTTACCTTGGCAGTGATATTCATGTCTCTGCTGGCTGTGAGTCAGAGGTCAATAGACGTCTGGGTCGGGCCTGGGGAGTCATGGATTCACTGGATCATGGGGTGTGGCGCTGCCGGTACCTGTGCGGGAGGACGAAAGTCCGAGTCTTCAGGTCCTTGGTACTTCCAGTCTTGCTCTATGGATGCGAGACTTGGACTCTGACCAAGGATCTGAGACGGAGACTTAATTCCTTTGGTACCAGGTCTCTTCGGAGAATCCTTGGCTATCGCTGGTCGGATTTTGTGTCCAACGAGCGGTTGCTGAGAGAGACTCGGATGAGATTTGTTACCTGCATAGTCCGTGAGCGTCAGTTGTGGCTGTATGGACATGTGGCTCGTTTTCCTGACGCTGATCCTGCTCACCAGATTCTCTCAGCGAGGGAGTCTCATGAGTGGAGGAGGCCAGTGGGCCGACCACATGCCTCGTGGTTGCAGCAGGTTGACCATCATCTCAAGGAGATGGGGATGGGCCTGGCATCTGCCTGGGGGATGGCCAGACGGAGGCCCCTGGAGTACCGGCGGAAAGTGGACGCAGCGACGCGCTGTTCTGGCACATGCTCCCATACCTGACCTTTGGAGAGGGGGGTGGATTTTGCAAGTATCATGCTCTGTATGACGTCTTTTTCTTGTTACTCTCGCTGAAGGAGAGGGTATTGAATTTGGGTCCATTTGTTTGTCCGCACAGAACTTTAGTGTTTTTCTCTGCAACCGCTTATCGGATCGAGACGAAATTTTCACCATAGCAGCAACTACTCAAGTAGAATATTTTAGTGATAACGATGACATCAGAGGTCACGTGGTGTGGCAGCCATGTTGGACAAACGGGAAAAATTGGACCTCTGTATCTCTGAAACCGCACAAAGGAAAAGAAATTAAATTTGGTCGATGGCAAGTACTCCTCATGTGGAATAAGTGCGATTTTTATGACATCACAGGTACCTTCGTTATGACATCATAATTGCATAGGTAGAATGCTACATCCGATCGGTATGAAAATTTTTGAAGGTCATCTCGGGATAAATTGGTCCACAGAAAAAAATGACGACGTTATCAGTCATGTGGTTTGGCAGCCATATTGTTCTTTTTTTAATACCTTCAAAATCTTCTCTGAAATGGCTGAACAGATAAGATCAGGGTGAAACTTTACAAACATGACCACCTATTCATGAGGAACAAAAGTTTCACACAGAAGACATCAGAGGTCACATGGCTTGGCAGCCATATTGGATTTACCCTAAAACCTATAAAAATCCTCTTCTCAAGAATGACTGAACAGATTGAGGAGAAACTTCACACAAGTGTTCCCCAAGCCTTGGGAATACCAGGGTATTCACGAATAATTGATCTAGGTGACATATCCTCACAGCCACATTGGATTGAGCGAGAATCTTTTAAAAATATATTTCTCAGGAACCGCTTCATCAATCAACATGAAACTTTACAATTACGATCCAGTAGTAATGGGGAATACATGTGTTAAAGTTCAACCTGATCGGAATCATTGTCTGGCTGCCATGATTATTTAATATTTTTTGTTTTTTTGTTTTTTTTGAATAATGCTCACTTTGCTGTGCCTGGATGGGTTTGAGGGTAGAGGTTTAGCAGCTGAAACCCAAATCCTCTCCAGGTTCCTCCTGATGACTCCAATGCAGGACTCTACGTATCTGCTCTTCCTTTTGATTTGATTTTTATTTTAATCCTTTATTTATTTTAATCCCATTCTGAATTCAATTGAATAATAATGAAAAACGTCATGGGTCAGGGTCAGGTGTCTGATCAAAGTGGGGTTGCATCAAAGCGGGACATCTTGGTACTCGGTCATCACTGCCAGCAGTTATAAAGTGGCAGTTCCAGTTATGTTTATTATTAATGACGTAACATACCAGGACAAAAACACCACACAAAACAAGTCCTGGGGAGGGTCTGCAATCTCTGATTTCTCTTTTTCTTGTTCGTATAGATTTACTTTTCGTATGTCCTGTTCAATGTCCTGTTGATTTATTAAATTGTTTTACAAGTCTGTCCATCGACAGACACAAGCCTTCAGGAGCAAGATTAGTTCTTCATTCTATGATCTATTATTTTATCATCCTGAAGATTAATACAATTGTGCCCAAGGTTGGATATACTATTACTTTTATGGGGTAGAGGGCAGTATTTATAAGCACAGTTTGTGTTTCGCTTAGTTAATAGGACTCTTGATCCATGCATCAAGGACGGCTGTTCAGGATAATTGTCTGGCACGTGGCCCAGGCAAGAGATGGGCCTGGTCTATTTAGATGTAGAGAGGAAATATGTCCTGTCAAGCATCCATCGTGTTGAACTGGGCTAGAGGGAGGCACCCCAAGCATCCCCCATGTCAACTCAGCTGACCTGTAGTTCGGTGTGTGCTACAGCACAGCTTCCCCCCTGCACCATGTACCCTCTCCCAAACCATGGGGGAAGAGGAAGCACCAACCCACAGCCAGGGAATGGATACTCCAGCATGGCCAACCAGTGCCGGATTATTGGTAGCGGAGGTCCCGGGACATACATGGCCCTTTGTGCCACCAATGATGAAGTTAAGCATTGTTTTTCAACCTTTTTCACTGATGGCACCCAAAACTCTCATATCATATTCTGTCACCCCAATTCAATATTAAGGACATTGCAGGTTACATAAGCTAAATTATTCAATAAAATGCATAATTTCAGGAGTGTTTTGTGGGCTTTTATTACCAGCAATGGATTCCAGACACAACTGAACATGAGCAAAGCTTGCAATTAGCCTGTCAAAAAAATACTGTATTGCTGTTACAACTTCCAAGCTACATTTGATTTAATTTATGTAATGGAACTAAAAGTAATGAAATGAGAAGCATTGCTTTATATGGCTTTATATGTTCCTGGTATCAGATTCCACCAACACAGAAAGTAAAAATCCCTTGAACAAGTGAATGCGGACTATATAGCAAAACAATTTCCAACTCGACTTGTCAAATACCCATTGAATGCAAATTTTGGTTAATATAGGGTTAATCTATATATAATGGCGCAAGTGTATGTGATTATGTATGTATGTATCTATATATATGTGTGTACATTCACTCTTCACACATTGGTTGGACAGCTGACCTGACGGCTCCCACAAATGTAACGTGAAATAAACAGAGGACCCTAAAGTCACCCCCCCCACCCCATGGACCCAAACGACCCCAAGGACCCAAACGGCCCCGAGGACCTAAGTGACCCCAAAGACCCAAACGACCCCAAGGACCCAAACAGCCCCAAAGACCCAAAAGACCCCCTCTCTCTCTCTTCTATTCGCCTTCTCATTTTCTCAAGGTCATCTGCCATCTGCTTGGCAATCAGCAAACATTACTGCCCTGCATAAAAAAAGGTGCAAAACAGATCCCTGCAACTACAGACCAATCAGCCTTCTCCCAATCATCAGCAAGGTTATGGAATCCCTCATCACTTCAAACATTAAATCCTCCCTCTTCTCCAATGGCCTCGGTTTCCGACCATCAATTTGGATTTCGAACAGTTCACTCTACCCTGGATATACTCTTGCTTTCCCCACAATGGATGGAGATCCTCAATGCCAGACATGAAATCAGAGCCATCTCCCTACACATATCACGAGCTTCTGATATGGTCTGGTACCCTGCAATACTCACCAAACTCTCTTCTTATGGTATTCAAGGCAATCTCCACTCATGGCTCACGGACTTCCACTCTTGTTGCAGTCAACGCGTGGCTCTTAATGGAATTCTCTCATCTCCTCTTCCCGTCCAGGCTGGAGTTCCTCAAGGCAGTGTTCTTGGCCCTGTGCTTTTTCTGATTTTCATCAATGATCTCTCAGATTCCCTGGAAAATCCTCTTTATCTCTTTGCTGATGACTCCACCCTCTGCCGTACCATCTCTCATCCCTCTGATCGGCAGGCAGCAGCCTCTTCACTCTCTGCAGACCTGGATAAAATCACAAGCTGGTCAAGTACTTGGAATATGTCTTTCAATCCTGACAAATCTCACACTCTCACCACGTCTCTCTGAAAAGACCGTCTGCAAACCTCCTCCCCCCCCCCCAATCTACTTTCTCATAAATTCTCTTGAAGAAGTCCTTTCATTCAAGCTTTTGGGTCTCACTATCTGCCACGACCTTTCCTGGGAAAGCCACATTTCCAAGCTGGCCTTCAAAGCCAGTCCCTGACTGGGCATCCTATGTTGTGCAAAGTACTCCCATGGCACACCTGAGCTCCTCACCACCTACAAAGCTTTCATGCGCAGTCTGATGGAGTACTGCTCCCCCCCCCACTCTGCAGTGGTGCTCCTGCCTCACACCTAACTCGACTTCACGCTGTGGAAAACAAGTCTTCTCAGATCATTGGTATCTCCCGCCATCATTGGTATCCCATGGTAGTGGGTATCATTGATTTCTCACTCTCTCACCAGAGGCAGGTCAGTGGTCTTTCTGTCCTCTACCATATCCTCTCTGGCCTTGCCCCCCACCCCCTCCCTGCTCTGTCTGTGATCTGTCCCCCCTATATTTCCTCAAGGTGCTCAAGGTCCACCAAAAACCCCCTTCTGGTGCAACTGCCAAAATCAAGAATTACTGCTCACCTTCACTCTTTCATTCGTGTTTTGTCCTGCCTCTGGAATAAACTCCCACACTCTCTTCAACCCCACTCCTCCCTCCAGGTCTTCAAAACAGCTGTTCACCACCATCTCATGTCTTCCTCCATTCAAAATCTTGATCTTTACTACACCCGTTAAGCCACCCCAAACCCACTTCCTTCATATTCCCTGTTTTCCTTCCTGAAAGTCCCTGTAGTACCATCTTGTTTACCCCATGTACCCCGCCCCATCCCTCTCCCTTTCACAGATGTCCTATTGTCTTTGTTCCCCACTATTTTGTGCTTCCCTCTCCCTCCACTCTTGTCTCCTGCCTTGTTATACGTTTCTGTGTATTAGCTCTTACACGAGCCTTGACTTGGCATACAAAAAAAAGACCTCATAAAGACCCCGAAGACCCAGAAGACTCAAAAGACCAAAAATACCCCAAAGAACAAAAAGATTGAAAAGACCCCGAAGACACAAAAGACACAAACGACCCTGAGGATCCAACAGACCCAAAATACCCTAAAGACCCAAAAGACCCAAACTCCCCCAAAGACCAAAAATACCCCAAAGACTTAAAATATCCCAAAGACCCTTAAAGATCCAAAATACCCCAAAGACAGAAAAGACCCCAAAGCCGCAAAAGATTTAAAAGACCTAAAAGACTGTGAAGATGCAAAAATAACCCAAAAACCCGAGAGAGAGAGAGAGAGAGAGAGAGAGAGAGAGAGAGAGAGAGAGAGAGAGAGAGAGAGAGAGAGAGAGAGAGAGAGAGAGAGAGAGAGAGAGAGAGAGAGAGAGAGAGAGAGAGAGAGAGAGAGAGAGAGAGAGAGAGAGAGAGAGAGAGAGAGAGAGAGAGAGAGAGAGAGAGAGAGAGAGATAGTAGATGGACCCAAAAGACCTGAAGAACCAAAACACCAAAAAGACCCTGAGGACCTAGAATACCCAAAGGACCCAGAGAACCCAAAAAACCCAGAGGATGCAAAATACTCCAAGGATCCTGAACACCCAAAATATCTAGAGGACAAAAAAGACCTTGAAGACCCAAAAGACTCAGAAGATCCAAAAGACCCCAAGGACTGAAAAGACCAAGAGAACCAAAAGAGGACCCAAAACACCTAACACGACTATCTGGGACCCATGGAAATTCTGTGTAACGTAAAAACAAATGTGACTTCAGGTCCCCAACCCCCACCCCCACGCTACTGTGTGTTTGTCACACTCCTCCTGCAGTTGTGGGCCGATTACATCCAGACTTGCTACACAGGATCAGCATGACCCCAATTAATGTAGTGGGGTGTTTTTTTTTATCTTTGCTGGTAGCCTTGGGGGTAGGGGTAGCGGGAGGTGACGCCAATTCTCTATGTAAATTCATGTATAACAAGTCTCCACCATTTTCGGTTCAGTATTCCTGTCCCCACATTTTCCAGTGCAGTGAGGTGTTTTGAATTATCAACAGTAGGTCCGTTTTTATTTCATGCATGTAACCCGGGTTATTTGTTTTTCCTATATAGAGCTGTCAGTTGCCTAAAACAATGTTGATTAAACATGGAGGTTCCTTAATTTCGAGCTTTTCGACGAGCAAAGTCGCAAATTAAGTCACAGAAGTCATTATCACACAGTAAGTCATATTCAGTTGATAACAGAACAAGACTGGTCATGGGACATTGTGTCACAGCAGTGCGCAAGCGGTGATATATCAGTTTGAGCTTCGAAAAAAAGATCATGATTTTGGATGGGGGATGACCTGAGATGGTGGCGAAAAGCTGTTTTGAAGACCGGGATAGAAAAGTGAGATTGAAAAGAGTGTGGAAGATGGTTCCAAAGGCGGGAAAAGAGAGGAATAAATGAGTGAAGGTGAGCAGTGGTTCTGGATTTAGGGAGTTTCAGGAGGACGGGGTTACTGGTGGACCAAATGCGTCCTGCAGATACTTGGGGAGGCAGAGTACCGAGACAGCAGAGGATGCAAAGCAAGAAATTAAGCGGAAGACAGAGAGACCACCGACCTGATGGCGATGGCAAAGTGACAGGCACATCGACTCAGCTTCATCGTGAGAGATTCCGATGATCTTGCAAGCCTTTGTTTCCACGGCATCAAGCTGAGCAAGATGTGAGGCAGGGGAGCCATCCCAGAGGGGAGGCCAGTACTCCATCAAGCTGCGGATGAAAGCCTTGTTGGTGAATAGGAGCTCAGGTGTGCCAAGGAAGGACTTTGCATGACGGAGGATGCCCAGCCGGCATCTGGCTTGGGAGGCCAACTTTGAAACGAGGCTTACCCAAGAGAGATCGCTAAGAGACCCAGGAGTTTGAGTGACTGAACCTCTTTGAGATGGATATTAAGAAAGTAGATGGAAGGGTTTGTGGAATGGTCCTTTCAGACAGAGAGAGTGAATGTGTGAGATTTCTCAGGATTGAAAGACATGTTCCAAGTGTTTGACCAGTGTGTGATTCTGTCAAAGTCAAAGTTTGTTTTTCAAGAGACATTTTAACATGCGAGTCTGTCACTCTGTTAATACCTGCGCCACCGAGGGTGGACGGAGGTTATATTTTCACCCCTTATTGTTTGTCTTTGAGCATGATATCTCAAATTTTTATGGACAGACTTGGATGATCTTCACCATTACCTTTTTGAGATATCCTGCTCACAAACGAACAGACAGACACAAACAAACAGGGGTTAAAACAACCTCCGTCCTCCTCCAGTGGTGGAGGTAATGACACCTGCCTGAAACATGTGAAGGCATAGTGTATGGCGTCACAAAATCAGTGTTTAAGAGAAGAATCTGGCATTTAATCCGGCTGAGATGACAGGCTGAGTCAAATGACAGGCTGAGTCAACCCTACCTGGTATTAATTCAGTGGCCAACGGGGCTCGAACTCAGGACCCTAGGATCCTAAATCAGCCACTCTAACCACTAAGCCAACACCAGGCTATGACAGTTCCTCATAACACAGTTTATAGCTGTTAGCCTAACCCTAACCCCATTCACGATTGTGCTCAAACTACGACCTGTACCAGAACCCGCAGGGCTAACTCCCCACCTGTAAATCAAAAAACAGAGCACAAACCCATCAAAAAAGTTTTATTTTATAAGTTTTTTTTAATAATTACTGAACTCCACCGAACATCCTTTAAAATTTTGCTCATTCCACCTCATTGTTCATCCTCTGACAGGGCTGGTAAGATAGCCTAGAAGTACGCGCACTCGTCTCCGAGCTGCCTATCCGAGGTTTGAATCCTGACCGAGCTGTGAACCGTCATCCTGGTATTCCGCAGCCAATGTGTGTCCCGCAGTCCCTCGAACGGACCTTAAACTCGGAGTCCTGTCTGCCAGCATTAGGTGGTGGACGTTAAACATCCCATGGTGTCTCTCATGAAGAGTAGGCGAGCTATCGTGGGCACCCTGAACAAATTACAAATTCATGTCCAAATCACCTTCAGTTGAACATCAGGCCTGACCAGGCTAAATTTGTTTGAGGCAAAACGGATGAGAGTTTTGCCTTTTTGTGTTTCTTGTTCTTAATCACAATGCCTGGTCAAGTGGAAGTAGTTTCAATAAATTGCATTCCACAAGGTTTGCAATCCCCCTTTCTGCTACACTGTGCTATGTATTTGATATTACAATTCCTTTCACATTTTAAGGGTGCACCATTGTCTCTCATCTCAAATCTGGTTTACCATACTCTGCTACAAAGTGTCGGTGCTGCTTTCTTGGCTAATGTTATACTGGGTGGTTTGCCATTGCATTGCCAGCAGTCATTGGAGCAGGAATTTATTTGTACATGGTGCTGGCAATAGCTCGCCTACTCTTCGCGAAGGACACTGTGGGGTATTTAACGTCCACCAACTAATGCTGGCAGATGGGACGCCCAGTTTAATGTCCATCCGAGGGACGGCACACACATTGATAAAATCACCCTGCCTGTGACGCACCTGGATGACAGTTTATAGCTAGGTCGGGATTTTAAACCAGGCTAGACAGCTTAGAGGCGAGTGTGTGCACCTCACAGCTATCCTGTGAGCCTCTCATCTTAATAGGCATACCCAATGTAGGTCCTGGGTTGTTTTTTGTAGCCGTTGGAAAATAATGTCTTTGCAGATATTTTTGAAAAGGCACGAGGTGTGGGGTGGGGGGGGGGTGTTGAAAAATTATGAGTCTGGCAGAGAAGTAGAAAAATAAAATGATGGTGGTTGTTCTGTTTAAAGGATAAAATGTTAAAGCGTTTTCTATGGAGACAATTCAGTTAAAACTAGAAGGGCACTCGGCTGAGTGCATAGCTTCCTGATCCATGAGAACATATTGGGCCCATTATATGTTTGAAATATCATCCAATATCGTTTTTGGCCCAATCCTTCAATGGTGAAGAATCACTATATAAATTAAATAATTCTCATATCCAGATCTTGATTCGGATCTTCACCAAAGTTGAATCAATTCTTCCTCGTCACATGCCCGTGTCCACCAAGTTTCGCCCGAATCCGTCCACAACCTTTTGAGATATCGTGCTTTCTATTAATTTACCCGATCTCTCAATGGTGAAGAATCACTTCAAAAATTCTAGTGGTCGGATCTGGATCCGGATCTTCACCAAAATCTAATCAGTTCGTCCTTGTCACACACCCAACCTGCCCACCAAATTTCATCCGGATCTGTACACAACTTTTTGAGATCTCCTGTACACAGACAGACAGAGAGACAAACAGTCAGAGAGGGGTGAAAACATATCCTCTTTCACCTTCGGTGGTGAAGGTAATGAACAGACAAACAAACAAGAATAATAAGTTGTGCAGTGGCAAAATCCACCCCCCCCCCCCATTTTCCAAAAGTTACATCAAATTGTCCATTTCATCAAGATTTAAAATGACAATCTTAATCAAAGCTCAGGTCAATGGGATGAAAACTGATTCTTTTTCAGATTGAAATTGACGATTTCAGAAGTTTGACCTTGAAATGACCTTTGACCATTTGACCTAAAAAATAGTCGGTTTCCCAATTCAGTGGCGCAATGTGCAAATCCTGTTCATCTTCCAAGTCAATCGGATGAAAAATGATTTCAGAAATTTGACCTCAAGATGACCTTTGACCTCAACATCAGTCGGCTTCTCAGTTGAGACGACCTCTACAAGTCGGTAAAGTTTCTTGACAATCGGTTTAAAATTGTGACCTGTCGGCGATTGACAAAAAGACAACAGGCAAAAAAACAATGACAGAATAACAAAATCGACTGACCAATATATTTGAAAAATCTTCGATTTTGCAAGTAACAAACAGACAGACAGACAGGGACTGAAACATAACCTCCTTCACCTTCGGTGATGGAGGTAATAAATGCACAAAACAAATATAAAACATACAGCTTAAGAAGTTTTATTAACTGATCTATTTCAGCCTTGTGGAACTTTAACACATTTGACACCCCTTGTGTTGTTTTTTTTGTATACATAGTCGAGGCTCGTGGAAGAGTTGTTCAACCCTGATGGAACATTTTGAAGTTTGTTAGTTGAAAGACTTAACTTGTTGGAAAAAAAAAAACACAAGTACTAAGTGTAGTTTAGAAAACGTCTTTGTGACGACGAGTACCTTTTGCTTTGAGGAAGGGCTAATGCCCAAAACGTGAGCTTCTACCAACTTCCGACAGTTGGTAAACGTTGATCAACATTCTGTTGATTCCATCTGTCGTTCTACGGATGTAGCAATTCGGATGGGGGAAACTATTTGGTTGTACAAAATGCTCGATGTAACAATGAACTGTGCAGCAAATATAGAATGAAATGAATATGCAAACATCCACCTTCCTGGCCAATGGCCCACCTCACTTCATTCCCCTATCAAAGGTACATCTGGATGTTTAATCAGAGAAAGAAACAGCAGCTCCAACAGTCCAACCTCAATCTCCTCCGTTTGTTCAAGCTTCCATGAATCAAGACCTTTCCGCATTGTTTTCCACTTATGTTTCCTTCGATAACAAGGTGGACAAGGTGTGTGGTGTAGAAATAATGGAATTCCACGGTTCCCATCGTATCGTTGAATGAAGGAGGTTTGTCTGTGTGTAACTAGTTTCCTGCTCGTTGACATTTAAATTTATAATGATTCGACAGGTTTACTTTATACTTTATACGAACCATTACCAAAAGTATTTTACACAATATGTACAGTGTCTCTAGAAAGTTTACACCCCCTTTCAAAATGTTCACCTTTTGTTACCTGATAACCTGGAATTAAATTGCATTAAATCAGACTTTATACACCTACATTTACACATCATAACCCACAACTTCCAAGTGAACAACAAATTCGACAAATTTCAGAAAATTAAGTAAAAATACAAAACTAGAATATCTTGGTTGGATGTGTCCACCCTCCCTGAGTTAATACTTGGTGGAAGCATCTTTGACAGCAATTACAGCTGTGAGTCTGTTGGGATAGGTCTCCACCAACTTAGCACACCTTGATTGGGCAATATCTACCCATTCTTCTGAACAAAACTATTCAAGCTCAGTCAAGTTGTGTGGGGAGAGTTGATGGACAGAAATCTTCAAGTCTCACCACAGATTTTCAATTGGGTTTAGATCGGGGCTCTGACTGGCCCACTCAAGGACATTTATCTTTTTGTTCCTGAGCCACTCCAGTGTAGATTTGGTTGTATGCTTTGGGTCATTGTCATGCTGAAAGGTGAACTTCCATCCTAATTCAGCTTTCTTGTAGAGGAGAGCAGGTTTTCCTCGAGGATTTTTCTGTATTTTGCTCCATCTATTTTCTCTTCTATCCTGGCAAGTGTCCCCGTCCCTGCTGATGAGAAACATCCCTATAAAATGATGGTGCCACTACCATGCTTCACAGTAGGGATGGTGTTCTTTGAGTGATGTGCTGTGTTGGGTTTATGCCAAACATAACGATTTGCATTTCAGCCAAAAAGTTCCATCTTGGTTTCGTCAGACAACAACTTCAAACGGGACTCAAGGTGGACTTTTTTGTGTAACGGTTTCCTTCTTGCCACCCTACCGTACAGGCCAGACTGGTGGAGTGCTTGGGATATTGTTGTCTCATGCACACAGTGACCAGTCTTTGCCATAAAGGTATGTAGCTCTTTCAAAGTTGCCATTCGTCTCTTGGTGGCCTCTCTGATCAGTCTCCTCCTTGCTTGGTTATTCAGTTTGGAGGGATGGCCTGATCTAGGCAGGGACTTGGTGGTACTATATGCCTTCCACTTCAATGATTGTCCTGACTGTGCTCCAAGGGTTAAGAGTGGAGATGAGAAAAATATGGCCATTGAAAAAACTTTAGGGATAATACACATTCAAACTTAAGGTTCAATTAGATATTAAAATGTAAAAAAAATGTGTTAATTTGTCAAACCGTGTTTGAAGATGGTGGAGCATGCAAGTCGAGCCCTTCGGCTTTGTAGTAAACCTCAAACCACGTGTGATGTGGGAAAACATTCACTCAGGGGCGAGTGCAGATCACTGATATAATCCGGTCCTCATTCATAATGTATCACCAAGGTACAAGATCACCTTCTGATCAAACTGGATGCGACAATGTTGTTGTTATATTGAACGCTCTCATATATCAATATTAACAACAACAAAAAAATATATATATATATATATATATATATATATATATATATCCAACAACAACACGCTCACCTTCTCCCGATTCTGCTTCTTCTTCTTCCTCTTAACCTCCTCCTCGTCTTCTTCCTCGATTTTTTTTTTTTTTTTTTTTGCACTTCCATGACCTAATCTGTTGAACTCTCTCATACATTATTTTTAACAACAAAAACGATGTTATAATGCTTCATCTTCCTCTCTCACACATGTGGTACTCTTTACTGTTTCACAATGCACTACTCTTCTGCTATTTTAACAGACTGCTCTCATTTCGACCTCTCCTTCATTCCTTGCCTAAAAAATCCAACTATTACAGCGCTTCTTCTCTCCATGCTCTGAATTCGCCTTCATTGCATCCATCAAGAATTGTGTTAAATCGCATCTCTGACCTAAAACTTTTAAAAACCACAGTTTGCCATGGATGCTCGCTTTCCATCAAACATTATTTTTTTCCAACTTCAGTGCCAACTCACCCCCCTCACCCCTCACTCTCACTCTCAAAGCAACCATCCCACTCTTCTCCCTCCAAGCCTCCGTCTCACCTCTCTCAAAAACTCCCCCTCACCTTTCTCCCACCTTTCATCCCCCTCACTCTTCCTTCTCAAAGTTGCCCCCCCTCTCATCCACCAACCTGCCTCCCTCCACTGCCCTCTCACCTCCATCTCTTCACTCCACCTCCTCAAATCCTCAACTGCCTTCTTCCTTGTCTCTTGTCCCCCCTCTCCCCCAGGGGATCGGATCTCAACCAATGGTACTCCATCTCTTCTGGATCTGGTTTTGACAAATTTCCCTGACAATATCTGCTGCTCTTCCTTCGCTCCAATTGGTTCTTCTGACCACGTCCTTGTCAAAGTGGACATCTCTCTGGCTGTTATCAGAGAACCACCTCACCGCCGTCGAGTCTGGCATTTCACTCAAGCCGACTGGCAGGGTCTTCAAGCAGCCATCAAACTTACAGACTGGTCTCCTATCACTACTTTCTCAAACATCAACTCATCCTGGGAATTCTTTCAAAGAAACTTGCTCTCCCTCATGCACAGATTTATCCCCTCTCGTGTTCAGTTGTCTTACCCTTCCTCCCGCCCTTGGTTTACTGAAGCTTGTGGCGAGGCAGTTGTCCTGAAACAACTTGCCTTTGCCTCATGGAAAGCAAACCCAACTGAGGGCAATCTCAGTTCTTTCCACAAAGTTCGGAACAAGTGTGTATCTACCCTCAGGAGAGCCAGAAAACAACATCTTTCTCATCTCAAGTCTGAACTCTCAAACCTCTCTCCCTCCTCAAAATCCTGGTGGCGTTTAATCAAATCTGTTTCTGGTGTATGTTCCCCCTCCATCCCCACCCTTACCTCAAATGGCCGCACTGCTGATTCCACACGTGATAAAGCTGAATGTCTAAACTCGGTGTTTGCAGCTAAATCTTGTGTCCTAAACCCATCACTATCTCTACCCACTTTACCCAGTCGCACCCAACTGTCCCTGGACTCTGTATCCTTTTCTCCTGACAAGGTGGAGAGCTTGCTTTCAAACCTCGAGTCAGATTCTGCAACCGGTCCAGACGGCATCAGCCCACGTGTCCTCAAAGCCTGCTCTTCTGCTCTTGCTCACCCTCTCTCTGTTCTATTCACCCTCTCATTTGCCCAAGGTCATCTGCCATCTGCTTGGAAATCTGCTAACATCACTGCCCTGCATAAAAAAGGTGCAAAACAGATCCCTATAACTACAGACCAATCAGCCTTCTCCCAATCATCAGCAAGGTGATGGAATCCATCAATCATCGCCTCAGATATGAAATCCTTCCTCTTCTCCAATGGCTTGATTTCCAATCATCAATTTGGTTTCAGACCAGGTCACTCTACCCTGGATATGCTGCTTCTGCTCTCCCATCAATGGATGGAGGTCCTCAATGCCAGACAGGAAATCTGAGCCGTATCCCTGGACATATCACGTGCTTTTGACACAGTCTGGCACCCTGCCCTACTCACCAAACTCTCTTCCCATGGTATTCAAGGCCATCTCCACTCATGGCTCGCAGACTTCCTCTCCTGTCGCAGTCAACGTGTGGCCCTAAATGGAGTTCTTTCATCCCCTCTTCCTGTGCAGGCTGGAGTTCCTCAAGGTAGCGTTCTGGGCCCTGTTCTTTTTCTGGTTTTTATCAATGATCTCTCGGACTCTCTGGAAAATCCTCTATTTCTCTTTGCCGACGACTCCACCCTCTGCCGTACCATCTATCATCCCTCAGACCGGCAAGCAGCAGCTTCTTCGCTCACTGCAGATCTGGATAAAATCACAAACTGGTCCAACATGTGGAACATGTCTTTCAATCCAGACAAATCTCACACTCTCACTATGTCTCTTCAAAAGGACCGTTTAGAAAAACCCCCCATCCACTTTCTCAACAATCCTCTGGAAGAAGTCTTTTCTTTCAAGCTTCTAGGTCTCACTATCTGCCATGACCTTTCCTGGGAAAGTCACATTTCCAACCTCGCCTCAAAAGCCAGTCGCTGACTGGGAATCCTCCGTCGTGCCAAGTCCTTCCTCGGCCCTCTTGAGCTCCTGACCACTTACAAAGCTTTTGTCCGTAGCCTGATGGAGTACTGCTCTCCCCTCTGGGCTGGTGCTCCTGCCTCCCACCTTTCTCGGCTTAACGCTGTCGAAACCAGGGCATTTAAGATCATCGGCATCTCCCGCAATGAAGCTGAGTCTTTGGGCCTCTCACTCAATCACCGCAGGTTGGTCGGTGGTCTTTCTGTCTTCTACCGACTCCTCTCCAGCCTTGCCCCCCCTGCTCTCTCTGCGATTTGTCCCCACCACATTTCCACAGGGCGCTCAAGGTCCGCCAACAACCCCCTTCTGGTAAAACTACCAAAATCACGAATCACTGCTCATCTTCACTCTTTCATTCCTCTTTTTCCCGCCTTTGGAATAAACTTCCTCACTCTATTCTTTCCCATTCTTCCCTCCAGGCTTTCAAAACAGCTGTTCACCACCACCTCTTATCTTCCCCCATCCAAATCCTCGATCTTTTCTACCCCTGATAATCCACCCAAGCCCACTTCCTTCATTTCTCCTGCTTTCCTTCCTGAAAGTCCCTGTAATGTCCATCTTCTCTTCGCCATGTTCCCCGTCCCATCCCCATCCCATCCCCATCCCTCTCCCTTCCACAGTTCACCTAATGTGTCTGTTCCCCACTGTTTTGTCCCTTCCACTCCCGCCCCTCTTGTCTCATGCCTCCTTGCTGTGAGTTATGTGTTTGCTCTCATACGAGCCTCGACCAAGGTATACAAAAAAAAAAAAAAAAAAACGCTGATCGGGGTGGGATTTTAAAGTTGGTTTGAGTGTGGAACGCACACTCACAAACAATACGCATGTACCCTCTCCTGTCCCTTTGGGAGCAAGAGGAAACAACAACAAAAAATCCATATGTGGTTAACCGAGGGTAGGATGTGGTACATGTGGCTAACCGAGGGTAGGATGTGTAACATGTGGTTAACCGAGGGAAGGATGTGGTGCATGTGGCTAACCGAGGGTAGGATGTGGTATATGTGGCTAACCGAGGGTAGGATGTGGTGCATGTGGCTAACCGAGGGTAGGATGTGGTACATGTGGTTAACCGAGGGTAGGATGTGGTGCATGTGGTTAACGAAGGGTAGGATGTGGTATATGTGGATAACCGAGGGTAGGATGTGGTACATGTGGTTAACCGAGGGTAGGATGTGGTGCATGTGGCTAACCGAGGGTAGGATGTGGTGCATGTGGATAACCGAGGGTAGGACGTGGTACATGTGGCTAACCGAGGTTAGGACGTGGTACATGTGGCTAACCGAGGGTAGGATGTGGTGCATGTGGTTAACCGAGGGTAGGATGTGGTGCATGTGGCTAACCGAGGGTAGGACGTGCTACATGTGGATAACCGAGGGGAGGACGTGGTGCATGTGGCTAACCGAGGGTAGGATGTGGTGCACATGGTTAATGAAGGGTAGGATGTGGTGCATGTGGTTAACCGAGGGTAGGATGTGGTGCATGTGGCTAACCGAGGGTAGGACGTGCTACATGTGGATAACCGAGGGGAGGACGTGGTACATGTGGTTAACCGAGGGTAGGATGTGGTGCATGTGGCTAACCGAGGGTAGGATGTGGTAGATGTGGCTAACCGAGGGTAGGATGTGGTGCATATGGCTAACCGAGGGTAGGATGTGGTGCATGCGGCTAACTGAGGGTAGGATGTGGTGCATGTGGCTAACCGAGGGTAGGATGTGGTGCATGTGGATAACCCAGGGTAGGATGTGGTACATGTGGTTAACCGAGGGTAGGATGTGGTGCATGTGGATAACCGAGGGTAGGATGTGATGCATGTGGTTAACCGAGGGTAGGACGTGCTACATGTGGATAACCGAGGGTAGGATGTGGTGCATGTGGCTAACCGAGGGTAGGATGTGGTATATGTGGCTAACTGAGGGTAGGATGTGGTATATGTGGCTAACCGAGGGTAGGATGTGGTGCATGTGGCTAACTGAGGGTAGGATGTGGTATATGTGGCTAACCGAGGGTAGGATGTGGTGCATGTGGCTAACCGAGGGTAGGATGTGGTGCGTGTGGTTAACCGAGGGTAGGATGTGCTACATGTGGATAACCGAGGGTAGAACGTGGTACATGTGGTTAACCGAGGGTAGGATGTGGTGCATGTGGCTAACCGAGGGTAGGATATGTTATATGTGGCTAACCGAGGTTAGGATGTGTTGCATATGGTTAACCGGGGGTAGGATGTGGTGCATGCGGATAACCGAGGGTAGGATGTGGTGCATGTGGCTAACCGAGGGTAGGATGTGGTGCATGTGGCTAACCGAGGGTAGGATGTGGTATATGTGGATAACCCAGGGTAGGGTGTGGTACATGCGGTTAACCGAGGGTAGGATGTGGTATATGTGGCTAACCGAGGGTAGGATGTGGTGCATGTGGTTAACCGAGGGTAGGACATGCTACATGTGGATAACTGAGGGTAGGATGTGGTGCATGTGGCTAACCGAGGGTAGGATGTGGTATATGTGGCTAACCGAGGGTAGGATGTGGTATATGTGGCTAACCGAGGGTAGGATGTGGTGCATGCGGATAACCGAGGGTAGGATGTGGTATATGTGGATAACCGAGGGTAGGATGTGGTACATGTGGTTAACCGAGGGTAGGATGTGGTGCATGTGGATAACCGAGGGTAGGATGCGGTATATGTGGCTAACCGAGGGTAGGATGTGGTGCATGTGGCTAACCGAAGGTCGGATGTGGTGCATGTAGCTAATCGAGGGTAGGATGCGGTGCATGTAGCTAACTGAGGGTAGGATGTGGTGCATGTGGTTAACGAGGGTAGGATGTGGTAAATTCCCTCGTTGTGTCAAATCGATATTTGCAATGTGCTTTGACATACAATATTAATATCTTCACCACCAAAGGTGGATGGGGGTTATGTTTTTCACCCCGTCTGTGAACAGAATATCTCAAACCATTATGGACACTTTCGGACGAAACCTGGTGGACAGGTTGTGTGTGACAAGTGCGAATCGATTCGATTTTGGTGAAGATCCGAATCCAGATAAGATAATTTTTTAAGTGATTCTTCACCATTGAGAGATGGGCCCAAAACTATATTTCAAGTTGTCCATGGATTATGACAAAACGATGCCAATTTGGTTTTGGTTCAGGTCCAGGTGCAGATCCAACCTATCAGTGGGATACAAAACGCAAACTGTTCAACCTGGCGGAGGTTTGCACTCCACCAAGTGTCGTTCTAGTTATCCCCACACTTTTTGAAAAAAAAAAAACAGGGGGATCTTGTAATCGGCTCCATCTGTCCATCTGTTACGCGTTCTACTCCTGAATCATTGGACAGAACTGCACCAAACTTGGTGGTTATGATCATCACTTGGCAAGAAGGTGCAAGAGGAGGGTCATTTTTTGGCCCGGCCCCCTGGGCGTGGTCAAAAGATTAAATACCCAGAAATGCAATTACAGGCACATTTATAAAACACTTTAAAATGAAACTGTATATGCAATCACCATTGGAGGACACATGAAATGTGTAACGAGTTTTGGATATGATCCCTGATTCATTCCCCAGGGGGTGGGGACTTGGGGGTTACAGGGGTCAAAATGGGAGGAAAAAAATTAAACTCAAAATTTTGTGGTGGAATGGGTCATTTGTGGTAGAACTTTTGCCATCTTTCAATCTTGCTTCAGGTGGGAAGCGTGGGGATTTGCGATGGTGCGCCATTGACTTCGCTTTAGTTTCCTGCGCCACCGAAGGTGAAGGAGGTTATGTTTTCACCCCTCTCTGTCTGTTTGTTTGTTTGTTTGTGTACAGGATAGCTCAAAAAAGTTTTGGACGGATCCGGGTGAAATTTTGTGCACAGGTTGGGTGTGTGGCAAGGACGGACTGATTCGATTCTGGTGAAGATCCGGATCCGACTACGAGAAGTTTTTAAGTGATTCTTCACCGTTGAGAGATAGGGCCAAAAGAGATATACTGTAGTACTCTATAGTCTATAGCATGATATTTAAAAAGGTATTGATTGGTCCCGATATGTTCTCGTGGATCAGGCATTACGTGGCGGAGGTACGCGCTCCACCAAGTGCCCTTCTAGTTTGCTTTGTTTTTACACAAAAAGAGACTTGTCAAACACCTCAAAAGGTTTGTACAAACTACCTGATGATGTTCTTCTCCATCCTAAATCCCACTCGATCGGAATTTTGGAAATATTTCAGTCCAAGTTTCAAACAATGTGCTTCGAATATGAGTATTGTCGATAGATGTACCCCCCGGCCTTGTTTCGGAACTGATTAATTATCGATCTTGCTTTTTTCTGCAGAAGAGATTCGAAAAGCAAAACATCATGTTGCTGTTGTAATCTGCCACCATCATTGGTTTGTAATAAAACAGCACAACATGGTCATAATATAACCAATACTAATGTGTTATCATCATCATCAACATCATTAATAACCATCATCAACTTTATCATAATCATACCTTGCTGGTCTTCCCAAGTTTAAGCTTTCGACTCACTTTGACTTTGTCCACTCTCTTTTCTCATCCGTGGAATTGCTTCTCTGAGTCTTCGCTTTCCTCGCATTGACCGTCCATGTCTTTCAAAAACTGTAACTCATCGCCACGGAATGCTCTCTTATTTCACATCACCAATACCCATTACCTTTTCTTACCCTCTCCAATCGAATCCCTTGACTCCTTTGTCAACTTGTGAATTCCATTGCTTTTCCTTCCTCGAGTTGCTTACCCATGACCTCACTGACGCATGGTATTTTCTTTGTTATCTTCAGTCCAACTCTGAGTTTCTCAGCCTTGCACCTTATGTTACTTAAGTTTTTCCATTATCGCCTTAATAGATCGGAATAAAAATCTTCAAAATTCATGTTCTGGCATGATTGGACCTCATCACGTGGTGGCAAAATTTCATCCCGCATCTTATGGAGGTTTTATCAGGTGTTACCTTGTCCTCGTGACTGTTTCTAAAGCAATTAGGTATCGGGTGTGCTTTACAAAGGTTATGTGGTTCCTCTTTGTGAGTTTCAAAGCAAGATGTATTTGGTAACACCTGATTACCAAGCCGTTTGCTTACTGAGCCAATTCTTTTTTCACCCGTCACATGCAGCTGTTTATAAATATTGTTACGGTTGTGGAAATTTGCATTACACCATAAAAGGGCCCTCAGGTGAGATATCTCCATAGGTACATGTGTAGTTAGCCCAAACCCGTTGTATAGAGGGAATTTATGTGATCCATCCAGGCTGCGATGCTTTGAGTTAGCCATTTTTCTGTTCTATCTTTTATTTCAAACAAACAGCATCTCAACAACCACGCCATCCCCACCACACAACAACGACGCCACCTCCACCACCTACGCTACCACATCATCGCTTCTACAACCATTTGTAAACACCACCACCTTCGCCTTTACCTTCACAACTTCATCCCACATCATCGCTTCTACGGCCATTCCCAAACACCACAGTCAACATCAAACGTCGTGTTCCCGGAGCCGTTCGGCCATGGAGGCCGAACGCGTCGATCCGCGGATCAGGAATGCTTCACGCCCACTTCTCCTCCGTCCAATGGGCAAGCGCGAGGCGGCTTGGCCCCGCCTCCAGGCGCGTGGAGGTGAAGTCCGTCTCGGTCCGTCTATGCAAATTTTAGGATCAGAGGAGGTTCACGCCCATTTTTGCCTGACCAATGGCTGACCGGGGGGGGGGGGCGGTGTGGCCCCGCCTCCAATCGCGTTCTGATCCGGGAATTTGCATGTCGGCGCCTCCTGAGAGCTATAAAATGACGAGCGCAAGGCGACTTGCGAGAAAAAGTGTGGAAGGAGGAGAGTGTGTCGTCGAGGAGTTGCTTTTGGAGACAAGGAGCGCCGCGTTGGTGGAGTTGAGTCGAGTGTGCGCGGAGGAGCTGCGGACGGCAGTCGGTGACGAGGCTGCGGTGTGGGGGATCGCTCGTCTCGTCGCGGGACCCAATTCAGCCAGCCACTCCCTGCCCCCAGGGCATCAACATTTTCCCCTTCCCCCGCGCTGAGATAGTGCAAAAGGGGGCCCCGTTCCTCCCCCACCCCAAACGTGGTGCCAACAAGCACGCCAGGGGCCCGGAGTTGGGGCACAGCGGCGCGGACACTTTGCGGCTTGCCCGCCAACGCATCACGAGGACGCGGGTAAGACCTCCCCGGTCTTGTGGACCTGGTCGCTCCTCTAGGTCCCGCGCACATTTGGCCTACGGCCTGTCTGCCTCCTTGTCTGTGAGGGTGGCTTCTTTCTTTTGCTTTTGTGTAAATGTGTGTTGGCGCCGTCTGTGAAGTAAAACTGTGTAAGTGTTGCCGTGTGTACACGTTAGGTCGGTGTCAACTGTTTTCTTCTTGCCTTTGCTTTTGTATATGACTGTATATACGTGCTTTCCATGTGTCGCGTAATAAAATGCTTGCTTGTTGAACTGTTCCCGTTTCGCTTCGTCTTTTCTCTATTGAATCTCCATCTTGCATCACGTAAGGGGTTCGTAGTGGGTTCAACATCCCGGTAATTAATCTGAACCGTCCAGGTCGACGATAACACCGCTCGGTTATCCCGATAGTACGGAACGGGCCGCCCAAGCGGCTCGTGTCCGGAGTCGACCTGTGGCGAGGTACGATCGCCCGGTTAACCATCCGCGTGGGTACTTAGGTAGGTCGAGTTTGGCGAACAACCCTACCCTACGCGAGTGGCCGATTGGCACGATTGTGGTGAGGTCGAAAGGCCCACCCGTGACTAGCTCCCGGCGTTGGTCCGAGAGGGTCACGACAGAATTGTCCGTCTGGTGGGCGACATGCCACGATTCGAGTTAAGTGGCCGTTCGCACGCCGGCGGGCGCGAATTCGCAACAATATTAATGGTTGCGCACACCTCCGTGAAACGTCATTTTTAAAAGTTGTTTGTTGAAATTATCCCAAAACAATGGTGAAAGCAACTCAAGGTTTCTGGGTTGTATCCAGTACGTACTGTAGTCGGTAATCACACTGACTCCAATCTGAAGATTCTTGAAAATTCACCGACATCGGCCAAGCAAAAACTGTGGTTGTGTGTGTGTGTGTGTGTGTGTGTGTGTGTGTGTGTGTGTGTGTGTGTGTGTGTGTGTGTGTGTGTGTGTGTGTGTGTGTGTGTGTGTGTGTGTGTGTGTGTGTGTGTGTTGTAAATAAAGCATAACATTTTCTCTCTGCTAACATCTCTGTCTCTGTCTCTGTCTCTCTCTCTCTTTTCCACCCCTCTCTCTCTCCCTAATTTTTTTCTCCACCCCCACCCCAGTACTCCCATCAGCGAAGCAATGTGTGGTATTTGCTGGTATATATTATATAAAACATTTACACATAAACAATACATATTTGATTTCAACTCGCTTTTATCCAATTTCTCAGAATTTAAACTTTCCCTTAAATTAGGTCCTCCAGAGGTGGAGGAGATTATGTTTTCACCCCTTTCTGTCTGTTTGTTTGTCTGTTTGTTTATCTATTTGTTTATTTTTGTCTGTTTGTTTGTTTGTTTTTGTCTGTTTGGTTTTGTTTGTTTGTTTGTTTTTGTCTGTTTGTCTGTTTTTGTCTGTTTGTTTTTTTTTTTCTGTTTGCTTGTTTTTGTCTGTTTGTGTGTGCAGGATATCTCAAAAAGTTGTGGACGGATTCAAATGAAACTTGGTGGACAGGTTAGGTGTGTGACCACAACGAAATGATTTGATTTTGGTGAAGATCTGAATCCGGATCTGACTACTGGAATTATAAAAGTGATTTTTCACCATTGAAAGATTGGGCCAAAAACGATATAGTACTGCATAGCATGATATTTCAAAAATGTATTGGGCCCGAGATGTTCTCGTGGATCAGGTATTACGTGGCGGAGGTACGCGCTCGACCGAGTGCCCTTTTAGTTGTAAACTAGACAACCCGTGACCCCGTTGGGTTCCCGATGTGACAGCGGTTGATAAAAAAAAAATCATTTCAAAAAAAATAAAAGATAGCTCCAGCGAACTATACCGCTGATATTGTTTCCATTGATCAAATTCTCCCAAAGAGTACTTGACTGAATCGGGAATTGATTTTTAAATAATTTTTTTTTGTTGCCCGATTTGAACGAAACTTGATACTGCACACTGCAGGAGAATGGTGAGTCAAGTGGGCCGAAATTTTTTGCACTATCGTGTACCGTTTTGGCTGTATTTCGGGAACATATATACATACATACATACATACATACATACATACATACAAGATGAGAGTTTTAGTAATATATAGATGTAACATGCTTTCTCTTCAAACGACTGGACTCAGCACTATTGCTTTGATGCTTGTTCGATGACATAAGGAGTGCAGAATAAAGCAAAAACACAGAAATACCTTGCAAAAGGCATGGAGTAACACCACCAAGAGGTTCAAACAAGGAAGACAAAACATGGACTATGAAGTGTCAGCCTTCGCAAACCTGGACGGAATTTTACAAGGAAGTTTGAATCTAGAGATGTGTGAAAGTTTGAATATTGTTCGGATTTTGGGATATTTCATGTTTGAGGTATTTCACTGTGTTAATACCATGCTACGCAAGATACACACCTTGTGTTGGAGCATTATGAGGGATAAGCTCTGACTGAATTGCTGAGTTGTACACGTTATTTAAAGGGAACTTTCACATGGTAAAAAGAGACGTAGACATGAACCCCTATATTTAGACAGCCTAATGAGTCGACTACAGAGCAGCTATATAGATGGAGTCAGAATTGAAAAATTGGGTTTGGTTAAGGCTAATGGACTGGGTAAGGCCCATGGCCTGGGTAAGTCCCAATGGTCTGGGAAAAGCCCAGGTTTGTGTAAGGCCCGTAGTTTGGTAACAAGAGAACAGTATGCAAATCAAAATTAGCTGGGGAAAGAGGGGGAACATACTCCATGGGAAAATATTCAAATTTTGGCTGCTGTTTTTCAGGATACTTCCTGTATATATACCTCACCTAATATCTGCATATATAGAACTAAGGATAAAAGTTGTGCACCCTGTTAACAAATGGAAATTAAGGAAGGAGATGTAGGTTTTGGGATGGGATAAACAGAGTGAGGGGATATTTTGGGTGGGGAGGGGAGTAGGTCGGTGATAGGTGAGAGTTTGTTTATGATCACTCCTCTACAAAATACATTTTACCAACTATTACTGCCTTTTCATATCCCTGTGACAAATTGGAGAGCTTATGAAAAGCCAAAAATATTAAACACAACTATAAAAAAGGTTTATCCAGACTAATATATATCAGTGCACGTGTGTGTGTGTGTGTGTGTGTGTGTGTGTGTGTGTGTGTGTGTGTGTGTGTGTGTGTGTGTGTGTGTGTGTGTGTGTGTGTGTGTGTGTCATTTATCAAGGCAGCGTTATACTTGTTCACCTCACTGTCCCTCGCTGGGGGTCATAATTCACCACTTTTTTTGGCCTGTTCAACAATTCCTTGATTTGGATCAGGCCGCAACAGTTTGACGATAAAGTTTTTGTTTCACTTTCCTCACTCATATTTTCAAATGCCTGATCATCATAACTATGAATCGCTGGATACATTGCAATGCATATAAACGCCTGGAGATGCCAATGTTCGTGGCTTTATAACATTTCTGCACGACATAACCTCAAAAATCTCTTACCCTCAGCCAAATTTCAAAATTGAAATTTCTTTATTGACTTCAGCAGCAGTTCCGAATGCTACAAAAGTGTTCATTTGGCCAATTCGGACATTACTTGGGCATTTCCGGGTGCATGGGCTTATATAACCAATTTACGATCACTAATCGCTTGCAAAGCCAGTCGTTTCTTATCAACCATTTAGTTGGAATGCTTGCTTGAGAGCTGAAGCCACTTGGCGATTGTTCTCCAATTATTCACACTGTCAATGAATATATCGATTGACATGAACAAAGTTCAAGGCCCATTCACCTGCGTTTGGCTGTGCGTTGGTATGGGTGGTGCGTCAGGTGGTGGTTCGCTCGCCCATTCATCTCTCCCCCTCCATCTCCCCCTCCCTCTCTCTCTACTTTCTTTATCTCTCTTGTGGTGGAAAATAACTCAATTTCCACACAATCGATCGATCAGCATACCAAAGGAGAATCTTTAATTTCGTATATACGGAGGAAGAACATTGAATGATTCACAGAAACATTCAAATGGACTTCACTGAAACAGAAGCCCGAAGCAATTCTTCTTATACACAATTTGACATTCCAAAGAATGGGAGGGGAGACATTTGGCAATTCAACTGCAGGATTAGCTGATAAGCATTAGGCAAAAGAACTCAAAACTGCAATACATGGCCACTTTGGGTGGGAGGGAGAGAACGACACAATCACGGCAAAAGTTTGCAGTGTTATCAACCAGGTCATCCTGTTTCTATGTATCGAACAAGACCTCTTTTCATAGTAAGATATTCCTTTTGTCAATATGCAGGTCAAAAGACTATCGGGAAAATGGAAACATGACTGATAGCCAATTCGACGACAGTACAAAAATTAAATTTAAGTACCAGCAACAATTCAACAGGTGAATGTAATTATTTTTCTTTCACATTCTCTGTCTCTGTCTCTGTCTCTCTCTCGCTCTGTCTCTCTCTCTCACCCACTGCTCTCTGCTCTTCCACCCCTCCCCCTCTGTTAAGGAGAATGTTATGGACTGACGGTTTCGTTTTGAATTTTCCAGGTAGATGACATGGTTTTAAATGCTCCTGCCTGATTTTACATTGAACCCAGCGGTTAAAAAGGAAATGTTGCTGTTTGGGCACGTTTTATTGCCCTTCCCTTCCCTTCCCCTCATGCCACCTTCCCTTCCTTTCCCTCCCTCTTACACCACCTTCCCTTCCCCTCACGCTGCCTTCCCTTCCTTTCCCTCCCTCTTGCACCACCTTCCCTTCCCCTCATGCCGCCTTCCCTTCCCTCCACGCTGCCTTCCCTTCCTTTCCCATCCCCTCACACTGCCTTCCCTCCCCCTCATGCCACCTTCCCTTCCCCTCATGCTGCCTTCCCATCCTTTCCCATCCCCTCACACTGCCTTCCCTCCCCCTCATGCCACCTTCCCTTCCCCTCACACTGCCTTCCCTTCCCCTCATGCTGCCTTCCCTTCCTTTCCCTCCCCTTTACACCACCTTCTCTTCCCCTCATGCTGCTTTCCCTCCACCTCACGCCACCTTCCCCTCCCCTTATGCTGCTTCCCTTCCTTTCCCCTCACACTGCCTTTCATTCCCCTCAGGCCACCCTCCCTCCCCTCACACCGCCTTCCCTTCCCCTCATGCCACCTTCCCTTCCTTTCCCCTCACATTGCCTTACCTTCCTTTCCCTTCCCCACATGCTGCCTGACCTTCCCTTCCCCTCACGCCACCTTCCCTTCCTTTCCCTTCCCCGCACCCCACATTCCCTTCCCCTTACGTTGCCTTACCTTCCTTTCCCTTCCCCTCACGCCACCTTCCCTTCCTTTCCCTTCCCAGCACCCCTCTTTCCATTCCCCTTATGTTGCCTTACCTTCCTTTCCCTTCCCCACATGTTGCCTGACCTTCCCTTCCCTTCATGCCTACCTCCTCCTAAATCCCCTCTGCCTCCCCACTTCCCTTCTCCCCAACCTCCTCACTCCCACCCCGTCCCCACCTTTGCAATGTTTGAGGAGGAGTCACTCTCCCCACCCCCTTTTCATCGCTCCCCCTCCCTCCCCCTCCCTCCCCTCAATCTCCTCTCTCTCCTCTCCTCCCCCTCCCCATCCTCTCTCTCCCTCACTCTATCTCTTCTGCTCCCCCCCCCCTTACTCTTCACATCAGCGAAGCGACGATGGGTTGTATCTGCTTGCATTACAATAAACAAACAAAATAATAACAAAGTAACTCCATTATCTTCTTCTCTGAAATCATAAACACATCCCATTGGGAGAGAACCTTTTGTGCCTCTCATTTTGAGATTTTGCATTATTCCAATTATTCTTGCAATTTCCTAAATGCCTGCACTTCAAGTCGTTCCCGTATCGGAACACTTTCACTTCCAGCATGGACACGATGGTTTGCACTCGGCCACTCGCTTCTCTTTTGTTTTCTTTGTATACAAGTAATTCCATAATGCCTCCACGTTGTTGTTCGTCTTTCGGCAACTCCCGTTAGGGGTCGCCACAGCGGATCATCCGTCATGATCCGCATACTGATTTGGCACAGGTTTTACGCCGGATGCCCTTCCTGACGCAACCCTGGTCGCCTCTTACGACACAGGGATAAGGATTGGGTTTCGCCATGATTCCGGGCTGCCCTACACCCTCTCATAGTGCTGCCCAGCGCAGAGCTCCCATCCTCAAGCGATCCTCCAACCCAAGCCTCCGAGTAGCCGGATTACAGGCGCACGCCACTACGCCCGGTCTCCATAATGCCTCCATGAACGTTCCATAAAACATCACATAATCATGAAAATTATCCCGACTTCACCTGAAATCGTCATTACGAATACAACTTTTTATAGCTATACCAGTGTCAAACTATATTAAAATGGTACAAGTTCATCATGAAGCCTGGTGTTGGCTTAGCGGTTAGAATGGCTGGTTTAGGATGTTTAGGGTCTTGAGTTTGAGACCCATTGGCTGCTGGACAAACACCAGGTGGGTGTTTGTCCAGATTTCACAATCGACTAGTGATAAACTCATCCTCATGGATGGGTTACGAACCACATCTTTTTGATGTCTATGGTGCATTTTATGACTTTTAATACCTACCCCCACCAGGTGGCACTATAAGCTACACATTTCGAGACAAATTTAGGGAACTCCCCCAACCCCAAAGCATGATTCTTTTTTTTTGTTATTTAATCACCCAAAACCTTCCCATCCACCTCACAAGTACAACCAGCAGTTTTCAACTCATTCTGTCTGGCAGTTCAGGAGTGCATCGAAGTCAAACAAACACACATTCTACAGTGCACACACACACACACACACACACA
This sequence comes from Eptatretus burgeri, assembly GCF_056783735.1. Lineage (NCBI taxonomy): Eukaryota > Metazoa > Chordata > Myxini > Myxiniformes > Myxinidae > Eptatretus > Eptatretus burgeri. The sequence continues at coordinate 99,803,266 of NC_140968.1, read as the reverse complement.
CACACACACACACACACACACACACACACACACACACACACACACACACACACACACACACACACACACACACACTTCTGGAATTATTTGGAGTACGAGCAAAAGTACCCGTCCCCAGTGACGGGAAGTTTACACTAATGTCAATCTATCAATTTAAACTATTTAATGGACTTTAAAAAGGATAATTGTGTTGCACTCTGTTTCACTCAGAGCCAAAGCTCTGAGCCACTTATACAACCCAACGTGAAATGGTGGTGTAAACATCGGGCCGTGGAGGTTCAATTTGTCAAAAAAAAAAAAAAAAAAAAAGAGTATAGAATATGTATAGCTATTATAAAATGTGTTACTCTGTAAAGATCTGCATTAAATCTACTTTAGGCCAGATGTTCATGTTGATGTTAAAGATTACTGGAAGAGACAAAAAGTGACTGACTATATTGTATTGAGAAAAATGAAATGAAAATGCAAAATAACCAATCAGCAGCTTTTCAAACGCAGCATGGGAAGCAGCCGCCGTAAACGGGTGACAGATGAATGCAACGGGCAGACACCACTGTTGGATATATATATATATATATATATATATATATATATATATATATATATATATATATATATATATATATATATATATATATATATATAATGATTAGTTCATTTAATTTCACTAGGGGTGGGGTAAGGGTGCGGAAAAGAACAATGTGATAAGTCCTGGGACATCAATAGTGTTCGGAGAAATGGAGGGGGTCGATGGTGCGGAGTTAAGAGAGTTGTATTTTGAGGAATGAACAAACATCCAAAGCACATTCACCTTTTGACAAGACCCTCTCACAAGCATTACAACCACCCATCCCTATCCATGATACCTACCAGTTCTAACAATGTCCATGTACCCTTATCTCCAATGTTTCCAGGTACATATCGAATTCCAGTTTAAATCTATCTCCTGATTGTGCTGCCATTAAGTATCCAGGGAGATCATTCCACACATTAACTATTCTCTTGCTGTTGCTGAACTTCTCTTCTTTATATTAAGACCGTGGCCCCCTGGTACTGTCTCCTTGCTTCTGAAAAAAAGTCTTTTACATTTATTTAATCGATCCACTTCTATATATTAAACATCTCCATCAGATACCCTCATAATAATCTCTTTTCTTATGTATAAAGTCCTGTCTCGTTCAGCTGCTCCTCAAAATTTAGTCGAGCTCGGCCCAGAATCAATCAAGTCGCTCTATACTGGACCCTTTCGATGACATTAATACTGGACACGATGTCCTTCCTCAGATGTGGAGATCAAAACTCTACACAATATTACAAACTAGAAGGGCATTTAATGGAGCGCATACCTCCGCTACGTAATACCTGATCCACGAGAACATATCGGGCCCAATACATTTTTGAAATGTCATGCTATACAGTACTATATCGTTTTTGGCCCAATCTTTCAATCGTGAAGAATCAGTATAAAGATTAAATAATTATCGTATCCAGATCCGGATTGGGACCTTCAACAAAATCAATCAATTCGTCCTCATCACACACCCAACCGGTCCACAAAATTTCATCCGAAACCGTCCACAACTTCTTGAGATATCCTGTACACAAACAAACAAACAAACAAACAGAAAGGGGTGAAAACATAATCTCCTTCACCTTCGATGGCAGAGGTAGTGAGGCCTCATTAAGTTCCATGACAGTGTTATCACTCACAACCCCTTTAGATTTATAATGTCCCTCCTGCAAATATAATATAAAACCCTATTAGCTTTACCGAGAAATTAGCAATATAAAATCCATCCCATCCATCCATGGGGACCATACTCTGTGCAGAGCGTTGGTGCTGCCGAAGCAGTCTCCTTGACTATATATAAAATAATGGGCTTTTTCTCAAGTTTTTTTTTATTGCCTTTTGATTTCCACAAAGAAAATGTGAAATGAAGTAATTAAAGTTTTCAAAAAAACCTTAACTTTCATCAAGAACAATTAATTAACAACAAAGTAGAGCGACAATCGAAGCAAGCTCTCGCGCAGATCACGTATCCTTGCTCTCGTGTTATTCCAAGAAAAAATAAAATAAGGAATTACTGTGTTCTCCACACAAGATGCTTTTCAGTTAAAGTTTTGATTACCATTCAAATCAAGCCTCCTTATGTTCTCCTGGAACTTTCCGTCTCTCCTCAATTGTCCAGCGGGGGTGATGTCATGCAGGGTCCCCTTTGAAAAATTGCAGGGTCGAATGCCTAACAGTGTGATCATATAAAGGTAGATCAACAAAGTAAAACTTTAAATTTGAAAATAACGGGAAACCCACGACAAAGCTCAACTACTGTAAAATTACAGGAACTGTCCATTAAATACACAAAGTACATCCATTAAACACCAGCTGTACTGGGAACGAAACCCACTTACCGAACGCAAACAATTCACCACCTGTACCGCGCATCGAGTCGGTGAGCCATTGAAGCTAGAGTTTGACTGATACCTGAACCGATCAGCTTCGGTAACTGTCGTGTCGAGTTTGTAAAATAACGTTTTGACAATTTTGTTTGACATTTGAGTTTGTGATAACCTTCATTCATTTACCCCAATAGATTTGTTTCTCCTTTTCCCTTCCTTACCTATTTCTCACATTTTTCACTTGCCATGGGTTCACCTGCCAAAACCCAGTCATTCCACACTTGTCATTTATGGAGTCTTGATTTGCTGTATTGACCAAAAGTATGCAAACTTGTGTTTCCTGTTGAGAAATGAAATTGAGCAATTTCCGCAATGTGGTTTGCCTTCTCTCACAGGCTGCACATCAACGAAGGATCCAGCTGACGATGCAAAGAGCCCCGGAGTGAATAACCTGACGGTGATGGAGAACTCGTCTCTGATGCTTCCTTGTGCCATTGGAGATGGCTCTCACGGGCTAGAGTCAGCGTGATGATTTCTTGACGTGAAGAACATGAAGCTCGTTTGTAAACACAAGTGCGTGCGGTGGTTGAAGGAGTTGAGCGGTATGTCGTGGAGCAGAAGATGAAATCATGGATAAAAGACAACAGGAATTTCTCTCTGTTCATGTCTTGTGTGGCTGTTGATGATGCAGGCCTGTATGAATGCATTCTAAAAGAAAACCCAGGAAAGAATGACAACGTGCTGATTGAGCGAAAGTTCCATATCACAGTAAGCACAGGTAAGGTCCAACTCTGTGTAGGCAGGTAGCGTGTTCCATGAACTGATAATTTGGAGTATGTGAAAGATGATTTTATTGCATGTACTAACTTGCAGTTCATTTTCAATCTGCGACTACAAGAGGTTTGTTTAGATATTAAATAATAGCAGCATTCCTTGCTCATTATCTCATTTTCTCTCCAGGTCAACGACGTTCGACTTCGATCAATGAATCATGTTTACAAGACTGTTCCTCCATAAGTCCACCGATCTGTCCCTTCAATCTCTCATCTGTGCCTTTTCTATGTGTTTCCGCCATCATGGCACTTTTGTTCTTCCTCTGCATCGTCTTTGCGGTGAAACTCTTCCGAATAAAGCGAGGCAAGTGAGCATTTTGTTTCGAAGCACGTTTCACTTTTAATGGTTCCTCACCTCAATATTCTCCGATGTTTTGTTTGGAATGCACCCCTTTGTTCTCTCCTCTTAGTGAACTGCACTCACATGAGCATGAATGTGTCTACCATTCCTGTAGGGATCAGAGCAGCACTAGATGACTGAGAGGAAGAGTGGGTAAGGGCAGTAAATGAAAAACATTATAGAGGTTTCACCATTAATACACTTTGATTGTCTTTTTTTCACCACGTCCATTAAGATTTCACGGATATAGTGAGTTATCTTCTTGGTAGTCGTTTGATAATGATAATAATAATAATAACTAGAAGGGCACTTGATAGAGCGCATACCTCCGCCATGCAATGCCTGATTCAGTAGAACATGTCGGGCCCATTACATTTTTGAGATATGCTTTTTTTAAATGTATACTAGACGACCTGTGAACCCATTGGGTTCCCGTTGTGACAGTGGTTGATAAAAAATCATAAAAAAGATAGCTCCAGCGAACTATACCGCTGAGGTTGTTTGCATTGATCAAATTCTCCTGAAGAGTACTTGACTGAATCGGGAATTGATTTTTTAATAATTTTTTCCGTTGCCCGATTTGAACGAAGCTTAACACTGCACACCACAGGCGAATGGTGAGTAAGATGGCCCAAAAAATGTTGCGCTATCGTGTACCGTTTTGGCTGTATTTTGGGAACATACATACATACAAGATGAGAGTTTTAGTAACATATAGATATCGTTTTATCTCTCAATGGTGAAGAATCGCCTTGGAAATTCAAAACTTATCGGATCTGGATCGGCACCAAAATCAAATCACTTCGTCCTTATCACACACTCAACCTGTCCACCAAGTTTCATCCGAATCCGTCCACAACATTTTGATATATCGTGATAGATATCAGTTTTGCCCCATCTCTCAATGGTGAAAATCACTTTAAAAAATTACAGTAGCCAGATCCGGATCCGGATATGGATGGATGAGTTTAAATGAGTGAAGACATCATATCAATATTCATACTTTAGAGTCAAATATCATCAATATTGGTTTCCTGGGTTCCATGGCCGAGTTGAGATGTGTCACCTATTATAATCTACCATTATGCGTGCACATGGCCCATGGTAGACCCTAATTAAAGCCACTCTGTGGCTGAACCATCGGGACTTTCTGAGCCTTTTCCTTTTTGCCAAACACCCGAGAGTTGGTTGCGATTTTACATTTCCTGCTCGACGGTTCTCAAAACTTTGGCGAATATAAATGCAGACAGTTTATATTTTCCTCTCTTAGATCTCACTGCGCCAAGCTGCTGCCATTGCCAAGCAGATGTAACTGTAAGTAATATCATTTGGCTGGCATAGTTTGACTAAACCATGCATATCTCTTCTTCCCCATGTGTATCTGCTTATTTTGAAAAATTTTGATTAAAAGTCCCTTCAAAGGCCTGAGTTATCTCACTCTCACTTACAGATGGACACGAAGCTGATGAAAACTGACAAATCGATCTACATGAAAGCACCAGAAGTCCTGTTGCAAGAAAGCATATACACCTCACTCTCGAGACTAACACAGTGTCACATGGCCAGGTCTCGAAGCCAATATCAACGATGAGGGTTTCTTGAGGTAGATCAAGTGGGTGGACCTGGTCTGCATCCATAGTGTTATTCGTTATGGTAATTATTGCGGTTGGGTACAACTTCTACAAAAAGGCTGACCTTTATGCTCCTTGATCATCTTCTGGCCTTTATTGCTGATCTCATAGCAAACAGTATCATCAACAGCACGTATGGACAATATGTGCATTTCAGAAGAAACAGTGCGTGTCGGATAAGAAGGAACACATCAACAGGCAGGTGGAGCATTTCCGTATTGTAGACTTGGAGCCAATTCCTAAAATGGGACAAAATTTCACTTCCGTTTACTTTGCTTGCTGACAAAGTTTTAACTACTTTTTTTATGATGGTCTGACCTTTGGTGGTAGCCACCTGGGTAGCTGATCAACAGCTCGGTTTCTCCAAGGTATCACGTTCCTTCTCTGCTCAGTTGTTTTCCGTAACACCCAGTCCAACGCCACTAAAAGCAGTCATGGAGATAGCATGCAAACCTTATGTGATCCCTGCAATAAGTTCAAATTTGGATGACAATTTATTGTTGCAAATTACACTGCGTTGTATCCATTGTAGCTACTGTTGCAAAGTAAAGACACTCCTATGTGGAATTTACAGAATAAATAACACGAAATAGTCAGCCGGGAGCAGTCTGCCCTAAACCAACTACTCTAGTTATAGAAAAGTGATTATAGTCTCGAGGTTCATATCAATGTGGAAAATAACTTTTGAGAATAAAGGTGTTCAACTCCATGGGTGAAGGCACTGGGGTGGGCGCGGTGGTGGTGGTGGTGGGGGGTTGGTAAGAATGATAAGGCAATAGAGTTATTATAAGGAATAATTTTGATTTTTCACTCAAAGCTTCTTGATCAGTAAATATTATTATAGATTCTATTGCCGATTGTAATTAATCAATGCATTTCGTCATCTTTTTTTCATCTGTAATATTGTGCTAACAAACAAAGTTATTTTGATATTATTCTGTGATTGAGGTCATGGTGTAAAACAGTGTAATAAACGAACATTATTAATTGTTATATTATTATATTACATCTTGTTTTACCATGTTCATAAATCAGTTACCATTATTAAACATGAGCAAATACAACCTGTCGCTTCGCTGACGGGGATATTAAGGGAGTGGGGGGGGGGGAGAGGGATCAAGAGAGAGGAAGAGAGAGAAAGTAGGGGATGGATGGAGGGGTAGGAGAGGCAGGGGATAGAGGGAAGGAGAAACTAGGAAGGGGGAAGAACGAGGAAGGGGGGGAGGGGAGGTGGGGAGAGTGACGCCTCACCAAACGTTGCTATACACGGGAGGGAGGGTGTGATGCGAGGGGGGGGGTGTGAGAGATAGAGAAAATGAGCGAGTGAGGGGAGGAGGAGGAGGGGGGAAAAAGAGAGAAAGGCAAGGGGTGGAGGTGGAAGTGGGGTTAGGAAAGAGAATATGTTACGCTTAATAACCTAACACAAAAAAAAAAACAAAAAAACCTCAGAACAGCTATACACACAATAACATAACAGTCTTTGTAAAGTAATCTGCTGGCACATCTGCAAAAACTTTGATATTCAGAAATCTAAACGATGCAAAAATCAAGAAAATGCCCAAAATACCAAGAATTCAAGAATGAAGTAAAAAGATCCTGAAAGCTGAAGAATGCCAAAGTTGTACCAGTGATAGCTGGAGCTATCAGAATAATGACAAAGAACCTCACAGAGATATTAAAAACCCATCCCTGGGAATATTATTACAAACAAACTGCATTTGGAAACTGTCTGGGGGTCAGCGACGATCCTGAAGAAAATCCTCGACACAAAAATTTGAGAACAGAAAACTTCACAGCTAGGTCCATGAATCGTGACCCCCTTACTGAAATGAAGGTGGATACTTTTAGCCCACCCTGGGAGGACTCCATTCCACACTCTGAAACCCACATATGGAGATACCAATCAACAACACATACACACACACGGAGGTGGATACTTTGAGACCTGGTAGGTCTCTGTTTCACCTCCTGATGAAACCCATCCACATGTGAAAATAGCAGGCAACAACAGCAACTTGCACGTACGTACAGTCCAAACACCTCTCAAACACACAATCGGAATGTTCAAAATTATTTGCTTTTAGTGCTGTGGTCCAGAAAAATAATTGCTCTTAGTTTGTTGATTTACAAGGTCCAAGTCCTTCTTTTCATTAATTGAATTACATCATAACTTCAGGGTCTTCTATTTATCATGAACGCAAACAACTTGGAGGTTTGACTCCCACCACAACCCACCCCTTATATCCATCCATTGGAACCATGCTCTGTGCAGAGCGTTGGTGCTGCCTAAGCAGTCTCCTTGGCCATTGGGCACAATCCTGGACGGGTCGCCACTCCAACACAGTATACCAGAAAGCTGGCACTCATTTTGCCAACCTCGGAAGGATGACAGGCAGAGTCAACCCCACCTGGTATTTATTCAACAGATGAGTGGGATTTGAACTCAGGATCCTCAGATCCCAAGCCCACCACCTTAACCATGAAGTCAACACCAGGAATACACAAAACACGCCCCCAATTATATGCCTTTAAACCTTCTCTCACCCAACCTCCGTGACATCTTTAACACCCACCAACTATTGCTAGCAGACAAGACACCCAGCTTATCGTCCATCTGAGGCACGGCACACTTTGTGATGTAACGCCCTACTTACAAAGCACCAATCCAACAATTTAAAGTTGGGTCGGGACTCGGTAATCGAAAACAGACGAGAAAGTTCAAAAGGTAGGTGCACTCACTACCTTCACACCATCCTGTCAGGACACCCTGTGCAGTAATCATCATATGGGACACTTAACCTGATAACTAATTAACATATTTGAAAATGTTCATGCTTTGTTTTTGCACAGTAATGTAAGCTTCACGGGAGCTTGAGTAGACGTTACACGAAGTGTTGTTGCAGGTAACACAATGGAAGAAATAAAACTTAGCCAGCCTATTCCAGTGCCACTGCAGGACGAAGGCTTCCCACAACTCATGTTGAGGATGTTTGGCATAATTTCCACACTTGGCAAGTTCAAGTGATATGGAAATAATAACTGGACCTTTTTGTAACAACCACAAAAACCAGCACAAGGCAGTCAGCCAATTAGACTGCACAGGCTCTGAGATTTAATGACTTGCATGAACAGTTCGAGATTTGGAGAGGATAAGAATTCAACACAAGAATAACGAGTTCATAGAACCTCGTGTAGTGTTCATACGGAAGGGCCTTGCCGTTCATGGGAGTTCCGTTCTTGAAAATCCACATAAACCGCACGTACGAAAACTTAGGGGGTAATTGGGAAAATAGGGTTAGGAGACTTCGACTTAAAAATTTGTCCAAATTGTACCTTTAATTAACATGTTTGTGCATAATTGTTTTTGTGCTGTTTGTTTTCATGAATAAAATCTGAGTTATTAGATTTTCTCGGAAGGCTTTCCACCAGATGTTGGAACATTGCTGCGGGAATTTGCTTCCATTCAGCCGCAAGAGCATCAGTGAGTTCAGGCACTGAATTTGGGCGATTAGGTCTGGCTCGTAGTCGGTGTTCCAATTCATCCCAAAGGTGTTCGATGGGGTTGAGGTCAGGGCTCTGTGCAGGCCAGTCAAGTTCTTCCATACCGATCTCGACAAACCATTTCTGTATGGACCCCGCTTTATGCACGGGGTCATTGTCATGCTGAAACAAGAAAAGGCCTTCCCCAAACTGTTGCCACACAGTTGGAAGCACAGAAGCATCGAGAATGTCATTGTATGCTGGAGCGTTAATATTTCCCTTCACTGGAACTAAGAGGCCTAGCCCAAACCATGAAACACAGCCCCCAGAACATTATTCCTCCTCCACCAAACTTTACAGTTCACACGATGCATTCGGGCAGGGAGCGTTCTCCTGGCATCCGCCAAACCCAGATTCGTCCATCGGACTGCCAGATGGTGAAGCGTGATTAATCACTCCAGAGAACTCGTTTCCACTGCTCCATAGTCCCATGGCGGTGAGCCTTACACCACTCCAGCGGACGCTTGGCATTGCGCATGGTGATGTTAGGCGTGTGTGCGGCTGCTCGGCCATGGAAACCCATTTCATGAAGCTCTCGACGAACAGTGTTTGTGCTGACGTTTCCAGAGGCAGTTTGGAACTCGTTAGTGAGTGTTGCAACCGACGGCAGACGATTTTTCTGCGCTATGCGCTTCAGCACTTGGTGTTTTAAAATGTGTCCGTAATTGCAATTTGACCTTTTGACCTTTTGACCTCACCCGAGTCGATTGTCGAGCAAACAAGAAGGGGTGTGTATGGGTGGACAATGGAACAGGATCGATGAGAGTACGACATGGCTTGCTGGTCATGGTTGCTGGACAGTGGCTTGCTGGCCACTACAGGTATTTTGGGGAGTGGGGGAGGGAGGTGGTGGTGGTGGCAGGGAAATACCACGTCTCACACAATTAATCACAGAGAGGAATGGAAGAGGACATTCAAAGAGGAACAGAATTGGGTTCAAGAAAATGGCTTCTAGGCTTTAAACCTCCTTGAAGAAAAAGAGATGACACTAGAACGGCACTCAGTGGAGCACATACCTCCTCCAGGCTGAACAGTTTACGTTTTATATCCCACTAATGGGTAGGATCTGGATCCAGAACTGAACCAAAATCAAAATGGCTTGTTCTTGTTACACACACAACCTATCCACCAAGATTAATCTGAATCCGTCCATAACTTCTTGAGATATCCTGCTCACAGACAAACAGACAGACAAACAGGAGTGAAAACAACTTCAGTGGCGGAGGTAAAAATGTCAGTAAGAATGAAATAATCATTGTGTGCAAGAAGGAAGTCTTCAAGATAGCCATGGAGACACCCTTGAATGTAATGGAGAGTTTAGGAAGCAGTGCAGGATGCTGGACAGAAATCCCAAAATCTTAGGAAATGTACACAAAAATATCTCTGATCTGCTATTTGAGGTTGAGACCTTATTTACATTGCTACAACAGAAGTATCAAACATTCAGAGTTCAGGGACGAGTTCAAAATCCAAGCTGGTGGTCGAAAATAAGACAGTTTGAAAAGAAGAGATACTGGATGTCAACAATGATTTTGGATTCCAATACAACACTTGTGTTTAAAAGTGAGCTAACTGTTCTGAAGGTGAGGATAAGTCTTTGTACTTCGTACCTTGCTGGATCGTGGTGTTGTTGGAAACTTCGAAGCAAATCGGCACCGAATGAAGCACCTGCTGTGGAGAAGAGAGATGTCGACTTTGAAGAGCAGCTTAGGAGGAAAAATGCAATGATGGCAGCTGGGTCCATTACAGACGTGAAGTTTTATCGAACTCGAGTGAAGTCAATGGCATGCCATTGCAAATCCGCATGCTTCTCAACTAAAGTGAAGTTGAAAGATGGCAAAAAGTTCCACCAGGAATGAGCTAATATCAAATTTAGAGTTTAAAATTCCCCCCCCCCCCGTTTTGACCCCTGTGACCTAAAGTCACCACCACCTGTGGCATGTACCGGGGGGTCAAATCGAAAAAAAATTGTTCCATATTTCATGCGTCACTAATGATGATTGCACAGACAAAGTTGTAGTTTGAAAATGTTTAAAAATGTGCTCGTAATTGCATTCGTTGGGATTTGACCCTTTGACCCGCCCCAGGGGGCAAGGCCACAATTGATGGTACATACTCTTGCAACTTCTTGACATGTGATCATAACTACAAGGTTTGTTGAATTTCTGCCCATCTGTTTCGGAGATAGCATGATGGACGAACGGGCAGGCAGACAGACAGAGACAGACAGACAAAGCCGATTACAATATACCTCCCCTCCCCCCATTTCAGACAAACGGCATCGGGATAACAAGCCTACATCTACGGAAGTTGCTCCCCAAAATAGGTATTTGCTCTCTTCTCAGAAACTGCACACACAATTTCGTTGAAACTTGACCACAACCTTCATCACCCATGATGTACCAAAGTTTGTTCACAACATTTAAAAAACTGGTTCATTGGTACATTTTGCTGATTCCGTCCCACGTTGACATCCTCCTCGGTATCATTATTCTATCAGGTGAGTATCCAGGGGTATTGCCCCTATTTTTATATCGTAATTGTCATGCAGTCAGATTCAGTTGCCCATGCTCGAATCCAATGAGTTACTGAGTGACTACATCAGGCCCCTGCAGCAGAGACCTCCCGCTGAATCCCATATCCAGAGCTGCACTACTGCGCGGTTTGAAGTCCTGTGCTGGCCGACTGCCGTGCTGAGGCAATTACATGATAGATCTTATCTTTAGCCAAGCTTACCAAATTACCTGATACGATCTCATCAAATTAATGAATCAATATGCCTTTAACAGGACTAGATTATAGCTACCAGATGAAACCATCGCGAGCAAGCAACATGAGTGGTGAGCCGGACACCAAGTGAAGTTTAGAAATTGTATTGTGTAATGTCACATACAGTTTGTACAAAAGCAAGCAATCGATCATCTGCAAATTTGCCCACTACCACATACAAGCCCACGATACTAACAAGGAATGGGAACCTTAATTATCCTATGCCTTAGGCCTTCTGACACACACCATAGAAGACAAGGGAGACAAATGACAACAGAGTTCCGATGCCAAACCCAGAAAGTTGATTGTGAGGAGAATGCCCACTTTAGATGCAGTTGGTCCAAGCAGGTATGTGAGGGGTGTGGGAGGAACATGGCCTGATGGAGTGGGTGTATCACCAGCAGGACAGGGTGTGGCTTCCTCCTCTCTGAGCTCGTTCCAGGACGCAGCCTCCAGCTCAGTTCTGGGATGATGGCTGTGAATTCCGGTCTGCCAACACCTTCATAGAAGGTCGCACCGACGTCATAGCTGACGATTTATGCCCCCTCCCCTCACCTTTGCCATTGGTCCAATCCATGACTGGTGGGCGGGGCTTATGCCTTTTTCGCACCTTGGGTCGCAGTTCCTTTGCATCCGTGCCTGCCGAGATGACGACCGTGTCTCCAGAATGACAACTTTTTCCACCTCAACTTGGGAAAACGCCCTAGCGTAGCACAAATAAGGGCACATTGAGACAGAAAATAAGAGGAATAAAACATCAAGGCTCACAGGAATGAGGAATTTAAGACACACACAACGGGGTGGGTTTGACATTTATAACTATACGAAATGGCGACGTGTATCTACAATGCCATTTAATCACTTTGCGATTATTCAAAACACTCCATATGGGAATGACTATGCTATATTAAGCATTTATTAACCCCAAGGAATCATTTCCACAACATTATAATCACTGAGGCCGCTAATTTGATGAACAAGAAATGATAGAAATCAACATCTATCAGTCTCATCCATGGATATTTCCTGTATTTCCTATATTCCTGTGAGTCTGATTTTCATTCAGGAACATAACAATTATGGTTAACCATTTTGAAATTGCCACTCTTTTGTTTAAACCATTAGTCCCCAACCTGCGGCCCACGGAGCCCTATACTGCGGCCTGCAAGGACTTTCCAATCAAAACACATTTCCTTGTAGGAATTTTAAAGGGGTTTACACAATGCCACTTCCGGCCACTGCCGGCCAGCGCCATGACCTGAAAAGCCTTACAAAATGCCGCTGCCGGCCACTGCCGCTTACCGCCGGGAGGACTCAAATCAATTTGATTTTACCTTCCGGCATCTTGCGGCAGTATTTAATGCCCTCAACGTCTCCATGCAGGGAAGAGGCAAGCTGGTCCACAACCTCTATGGCTGCATCCAGTCCTTCGAGAACAAGCTGGAGCTGTGGGAGTCACAACTGCGTGCCGGCCGACTCGACCACTTCACTGCTCTGCAGACCCAGCACGGTGAGGATGAGACCGTTTTTGATGGTGAGAGGTATGCTACAGAGGTGGCCCATCTGAAGAAGGAGTTCGAGAAACGATTCCAAGACTTCTACAAGCACAAAGTCAGCTTCGAGATCTTCGCCATGCCCTTCTCATTCGATCCCTTGCAAGCCCCAACGGACCTGCAGGAGGAGCTGATCGAGCTGAAGAGTGACATCGACATCAAGCCCAGTTCCTGGAGAAGGAACTCCAGGAGTTCTACAGGGGGCTACCCCGCCAGACCTTCCCCAACCTGATCAAGCATGCCCAGAAGTTGTTTTCCATGCTTAGCAGCACATACTTGTCCGAGCAGTTCTTCAGCAAGCTGAAGTACTCCAAGAACAAGAACCGAAACGCCTTGTCTGACATGCACCTGGAAGACACTCTTCGTGTTGCTTCCTCCCATCTGGTGCCCGACATCAACTCTATTCTGGGAGAGCAGAAGCACTATCAAGTTTCTCATTGACTCTGAAAAAAATGCATCAAGTTTCTCATTGACTCTGAAAATGTTTCTCAGTATCAAGTTTCTCAATAAAATTCATCAATTATTTTTCTGGCTCCCAACATCCTTGTGAGTAGTGAATGCGGCCTGTGGGATCAAAAGGTTGGGGACCACTGGTTTTAACACTGACAATTATGTTTAAAGCACGATTCGAATTACAGATTTTGAGCCAGTAACGGCAGGATAAAAGTGCCCGGTGAGCCAAGCCAAACTGAGTCTGTAGATACACAGCAAATGCTCAAAAGGCCTCGTTTACCATCACTCTTCATTTAGAAAGTTTCATGCTTATTCGAGAACACTCATGAAGGAAATATCTGCTCTATTCTATGCATTATTAACACCTGGGAACCATTTCCACAACAATACTTTCTATGGGCATTAATGCAAGATGTCGGCCATGACAATTATTTGTTTGTCACCGATTCAGAGATTCACTTGAATGCAATTGCATTTTCAAAAAGGACAAAGAGGAATAAGAATAAGAAGCGACAAGTCTGGAGACGGCGATGGTTTACGAGCAATGTACACGGTTCGCCTTTTTTTATTTTTTGACCTTCGAGGGGATGCCATGGGCAAACTGGCGGGAATCGGGAACCAGAGTTGGTGTCAAAGCCACCCAATGCTCGCCTGTTTATACATTTATCGTTTTTAAAAGACTCGTTTAATAATTAATATTTTTTATAAAGCATTGCAGTGAAGTCTGATCCACATAATTTTAAAGCAATATATGTATTTGTATATTGTAATCAGTAACAAGAGCGCAAGTGAGCACAATATCCACCCGAACAAGAAGGTATATACAGAATTGTGCTACCACATGGAAAACAGCAACCACTTTAGATGACGAACGTATGTCACGACACACCGTCTCCACAGTCTGTACCTATGTACCAAATATGAAACGTGAAAGTTGAAAACTTTGGGAGTTAGAGTGCAGACAGGAACAGATGGAAAACAGCATCCTGGTTGCCATGGCAACCACTTTAGATGACGAACGTATGTCACGACACACCCTCTCCACAGTATGTACCTATGTACAAAATATGAAACGTGAAAGTTGAAAACTTTGGGAGTAAGAGTGCGAACAGAAACGGACGGACGGACGGAGACAGACAGACAGACAGACGGACGACAGGTATCACATTATACGCCCCGATATATATATATATATATATATATATATATATATATATATATATATATATATATATATATATATATATATATATATATATATACAGTAGACGAGGTGTAAGTCGGCAGCGTGTAATTCGTCACTTCGCCTAAGTCGGCAGCGTCAAAAAGTCCCGAATTTATCTCATGTTAAGTCCCTATGAATAAAGGGTCATCCCTCTGTAAGTCGTCATCTCTAAGTTGTCACTTCGTCAAAGTCGTCAGATGTTGTCGGTTCCCACGTAATGGAAACTCAAGTAAATTACGACGCCTAACTCGTCACATGGAACTGCTGCCTCGTGAGAATCCCGATTTCATGGAATCGTGATGCTCGCTCATTGGTTTACACCACCAGTGATAGGCTATTTATAACTGCGTACACACGTTGATCGCACTGCAGGCAGGACAATGGTGACTAAGCATAAGCTTACAACTAAAACCTACCAATAAAAATAAGACATTATCCAGTTTTGCGAGGCAAACCCACTGATGAAGAAAACAGCCATAGCTGAGAAGTTGGACATCAAACAGCAGACATTGAACGATATCTTGAAGAATAAGGGCACGATGTTTGGACAAGTGGAGAAGATCGCGAGGCCGGTGGTAAGTGTGAAACGCATGAAATGTGTGTCCTTTGAAGATGTCGATGACGCGCTCATCATCTGGTTTCGGCAAATGTCGGCTCAGCCAAATATTCGGTTGGACGGTGAAATGTTGCTGCTGAAGGCACGTAAATTCGCTGCGGACCTCGGGCATGATGATGCCGAGACCTTGCTAATGCACTGGATAGACAGATTCAAAGTGAGGTGGGGAATCGGCAAGGTCAAGAAGTGCGGCGAATCAGGCAGCGTGGATTTGGCAGTGGTGCACGACTGGAAGGATGGCAAATTGAAAGACATCTTGGAAAGGTATCAGCCTCGGGACGTGTACAATGCCGATGAGACTGGGCTTTTCTGGCAGATGCTGTCAGAAAAGTCTCTGGGGTTCGTTGGTCAATCCCATCATGGTGATAAGCAGGCGAAGTTGTTGTTTTACAGTTGTTCATTATCTTTACTTTTGATAAACTGATTCATGAATTCCATCTTTGCTTGATCACTTTCCAACTCACCAATGAACCCCCACCTATGCCCCGAGGATTGTGTTTTCCTTTTGGTACAATAGCTGGCTCTCACACATACGTGTCCAGGCCACGCGCGACTTCATCCTTCACCCCACAGTCATCATGAATGTTCGCATAAGCGCAAGTCGTCACTTTTTTCTCGGTCCCGATGGTGACGACTTACGCCTAGTCTACTGTATATATATATATATATATATATATATATATATATATATATATATATATATATATATATATATATATATATATATATATATATATATATATATATATCGGGTGTATATAAAAATAGTGTAGTAGATAAAAACATTAGAAAGGAAACTAGAGGGGGAGCACTCGGGAGAGTGCAAAACCTCTGCCGCCAATACTGCTGGGTCACTCAAGTGAACCTTATATCTTTTTCATTAAATATGATGTCAACAGTGCTGACAGTTATACTTTTCTCCAACATTTTTTTTTGGGGGGGGGAGGTTGGAAATCACTTAAAACATGTAGAAATGCAAAAAAAAAATTCAAATTTTGTTGAAAAAAAAGTTGCAAAAATTTTTTTTCTCTAACAATTTTTTTTTGGAGGGGGGGGGTTGGAAATCACTTAAAACATTTAAAAATGCAAAAAAAATTTTTTTTCTCAAACAATTTTTTGGGGGGGTTGGAAATCAAAACATGTAGAAATGCAAAGAAATTTCCTTTTTTGGGGGGGTTGAAAATCACTTAAAATATGTAGAAATGCAAAAAAATTCTCTATTTTTTGGGGGGGGGTAACAATTTTGGGGGGGAGGGGGTTGAAAATCACTTAAAACATGGAGAAATGTAAAAAAAAGATTTTTTTTTTCTCTAACAATTTTTTTTTGGGGGGGGACCAAGTCCAGAATTTAATGGCATGATCCTTGGACCATACCTAACCCCCCCCACCAAGTTTCGGCGAAATCCGTCGAGGAGTTTTTCCGTAATACTGTTCACAAACAAACAAACAAACAAACAGAAAGGGGTGAAAACAGTAACCTCCATCCATCTTCGAAGATGGCGGAGGTTAAAAATAACTTGCACCAAAAACTTTAACATTTTCACGCTGACGCTGACGCTCACGCCGGGGGTATCGCTATAGCTCTCTGTTCTTCGAACAGGCAAGCTAAAAACGTAAATGATGAAAGTTGTAGTACTCGAAGAGCACTACTTACATACCAACTTTCAGTCAAAACAGTTGAAAACACAAGGAGCTCGATTGCCCAATTTATTGATTTTTTTGACATTTTCTAAGTTCGTGACCCTGTGACCTTGACCTTGGGACTAAAATGAAAAATCGAGCTCCGTGGGGCTATGCAGCTGCCATTGGGCTAACCAAATACCGAAACCTCTGCCAGATTAGATAAACCCTCTCGGAGAAGATGTAACTTGAAATCTGCTACCCCCTAAAAACATGTTTTTGGGGCGTGGCTCTGCCCATAATGGGTGCACCATGCCCATTCTCAGGAAAAAAAAAAATTCTCAGGAAAAATTCCAATTTAAAGCTATCTACCAACTCTACCGTCACTACCATTCCAGGAACACCATTATATGCATCAACTACTCTCTCAATGGAAGATCGCTGCCCTCTGCTTTATTACCATCTGAACTCTCATCTTCTTTACCCTCAATCTATGGCCCATGGTCTAAACACTGTCCACTCTAATGAAAAAATCCACGACACCCCTATGTTGTCCACACCCTCCATTATCTGAAATGTGTCCCCTTGTAATCACCTCCTTTCTCATGTATGAAGTCCTGCTTCCTTAAGATCATCATAACTGCTATTCAGGTACGAAGGACTTCAGACTGAGAATAATATGGAATAGGCAAAGCCAAGAAGCGAACGTAGAATTCTTCTTACATTCGCTTCAAAAATATATCAAATTAGTCTTTTTGCGATGAAAAAATAAACATGGCCTTAACAATAACATTACCTTCACAACAACAACTACACCGCCGAGAACAGCATCTCATCTAAAAAAAATTAATATTACCTCAACATCACCTTCACAACAACGACACCGCCGAGAACAGGATCTCATCTAAAAAAATTAATATTACCTCAACATGACCTTCACAACGACAACTACACTGCCGAGAACAGGATCTCATCTGAAAAAATTAATATTACCTCAACATTACCTTCACAACGACAACTACACCGCCTAGAACAGGATCTCAACCAAAAAAAATTATATTACTTCAACATTACCTTCACAACGACAGCTACACCGCCTAGAACAGGATCTCATCTGAAAAAAATTAATATTACCTCAACATTACCTTCACAACGACAACTACACCGCCTAGAACAGGATCTCATCTGAAAAAATTAATATTACCTCAACATTTCCTTCACAACGACAACTACACCGCCTAGAACAGGATCTCATCTAAAAAAATTTAATATTACCTCAACATTACCTTCACAACGACAACTACACCGCCAAGAACAGGATCTCATCTAAAAAAATTTAATATTACCTCAACATTTCCTTCACAACGACAACTACACCGCCTAGAACAGGATCTCATCTGAAAAAAATTAATATTACCTCAACATTTCCTTCACAACGACAACTACACCGCCTAGAACAGGATCTCATCTAAAAAAATTTAATATTACCTCAACATTACCTTCACAACGACAACTACACCGCCAAGAACAGGATCTCATCTAAAAAAATTAATATTACCTCAACATTACCTTCACAACGACAACTACACCGCCAAGAACAGGATCTCATCTGAAAAAATAAATACTAGAAGCGAACGTAGTATTCTTCTTACATTCGCTTCTGACTTTACCAAAAACTTGTTCACAACAGTATACGCAATTTCCGGCTACTTCGGCCTGGATTCGGAATTAGCGATCAAATAACGCAAATCACGATTAAAAATTATTTTTTGATGATGCGGGAGATATCTTTATTAAAATCAGTGGAAGAAATATACACCATGTCTGATATTATTTGGGTCTTTCATGTCTCCGACGATGCCTTTATCTCCCGGCATGCATCATTCCCCATGACAAAAACCGGAAACAAAAAAAAAACAGAAGCAAAAAAAAAACGGAAGCAAAATGGTCATAGCCAACGACACGGATTCACAATTGCCAGGGTATTGTGTTGTTTTTGTTGTTTCCTATTCTCTCATGTGCACGCGTTAAGTAATATTCACAAGATAGAAATAAAACCCAATCGTGTTTATACACCGCACAGCGTTTAAAAACAACCGGAAGCAAAAGGTCATAGCCAACAACACAGATTCCAAATTTTCGGGGTGCTGTTGTTGTTGTTGTTGTTGTTGTTGTTGTTGTTTCGTATTCTCTCATGTGCACGCGTTAAGTATGAAGATGACTACGTTCGCTATTATTGTGATGAATTAAAGGATGTGACGCGCGATTACGTGTCGCGCAGTCAGATAAAACCGTGATGCCGCGCGGTTGGTGGGATTGTCCCTGGGGCATTGTCATTTAAGGTGGTGGTTCACTTGGTGCTCGTTGAATGTTGAGAATTGAGAGTATACCGGACTCTGTGCTTATGTTGGCTAATTGCTGATTTATTTTGCGGTGATCGACTGCACGTGTATTCCTTGCTGCACATGTATTCCCTGATGTGTCTGTAGAATCGGCTTCAATCAAGTGAAATAAAGCCTACACTCCGAAGGTTTTTCCTCGCACTCACTTCAATTTATTTCACTTGATTCCTTCGGCTCCCTCAACCGACTATGGACAAGATCTACAAGCCGGAGAGGTTCGATGCGGACCCCAACACTACTGACTCGGAAATGAAGTGGTCGCATTGGTTCCGTTCCTTCTCACACTATCTGACCATCATTGAAGAGGGAGCCAACAAACTGGCTGCACTTGTAAACCATGTCTCGCCCAGCGTATTCAGGCTCTTCTCCGAGTGTGACACCTACGACGCAGCGATCGACGTGCTGCGGGCGCTCTACGTGAAGCGCGAGAACGAGGTATACATACGACATCTTCTCAACACAAGCAGGCAAGCAGCTGGGGAGACAATCGATCAGTTCCTGCAAGCTCTGAGGCAGTTGGGCAAAGACTGCAGTTTCCGGGCTGTAACCGCCGAGGAACATCGAGATGAAGTGACCTGAGAGGCGTTCATCCAGGGGCTCCGGTCAGCCCCCATTCGGCAACGCTTACTGGAAAAAGCACAACCCACTCTTGAAATGGTAGCTGACCAGGCCCGAGCTATGGATATGGCTCAGCAGCAATCTGAGTCATATGGGACACCAGTGTTGCTAATGAACGCTGCTACGGCGGAAACTCAAAGAACCCCCCGGGATACCTCCGACACTGAGGATGGAGATAAACCCGAGGAATCGGATACCCAGACCTCGTCAAACTCCTCAGCAACTACTTCAGTTGGTAAATGCTTCTTTTGTGGGTATAAAAGACACCCCCCTAACAAATGCCCCGCCAGGGATGCCACATGCATGAACTGTGACAAGAAAGGGCATTATGCCAGGGTATGCAAATCTACTCTTAGGAGAAATAAACCCACTTCTGCGGCTCTCTACTCACAAAAGAAAGTAACAGCGGCTTCACCGGGGAATCTATCCAAAGTTATCATCAACGTACGAATTAACGGGCATATGGCTGAGGCTCTGATTGATACCGGAAGCTCTGAAAGTTTCATCAACAGCTCACTAGCGAAAGACAGGAAATGGAAGATCCACCCGACAGACAATACGGTATGCATGGGCCTCCACATCACTACAGTCCAGTGTACGAGGGTACTGCAATGTTGAGTTGGACGTAAAAGGCTACACGTATCGGGATGTAAGGGTACTGGTGCTTCGTGATTTATGCGCAGATGTAATTCTGGGTCATAATGTCCTCAAGCAGCACACGAGCGTCGAAATACCCTTTGGAGGAAGCAAACCTCATCTAATTCTAAATGCTCTGACCACCGCAGAGGTATCGTCCCCCCTGCTGTTTGCTAACTTGTCGCCGGACTGTAAACCGATAGCGATCAAATCGCGACGATACACCGCCGCCGATATGAACCTCATCACTTCTGAGACCAAGCGATTACTGGAAGAAGGTATTATTGAACCGAGCGATTCGCCATGGCACGCGCAGGTGTTGGTGACCACCAGCCAGAACCACAAGAAAAGAATGGTTGTCGATTACTCACAAACGGTCAATCGCTTCACCCACCTCGATGCCTACCCTTTGCCGCGCATAGACGAGATGGTCGAATGCGTGGCCAATTACAAAATATTCAGCACCATCGATTTGCGAAGCGCCTATCATCAAATTCCCATTCGAGAGGAAGACAAACCTTACACCGCGTTCGAGGCAGGTAGACGCCTCTATCAATTTAGGAGGATTCCGTTCGGGGTCACTAATGGAGTAGCTTGCTTCCAACGAGTTATGGACGACATCATCTCGGATGAAAACCTCAAAGACACTTTTGTTTACGTGGACAATGTCAAGGTGTGCGGTAAGGATCGGGGGGAACATGATATGAATCTGGACAGATTATTGAGCATTGCGAGGAAATATAATCTGACCCTCAACTACGAGAAATGCGTATTCTCGGCAAAGTCAATTGATCTTCTAGGCTACACAATAGCCGACGGCACGATTAAGCCCGATCCTGAACGATTGCGCCCACTTCGTGAGCTAGCCCCACCTCATGACCTGCAGATATTGCGTCGAGTGATCGGGATGTTCGCTTACTACGCCAGATGGATCCCCCAATACTCCGAAAAAATACATCCCCTCGTGCATTGCAAAAACTTCCCACCAGATGCCGCTGTTGTAAAAGCTTTCCACAGCCTCAAAGATGATATCAGTAATTCCGTGGTATTATCGATCGACAGCTTGGTGCCGTTCGTGGTGGAAACGGATGCTTCCAATCACGCGATCGCCGCGACGCTCAATCAGTCTGGACGACCCGTCGCGTTCTTCCCGAGAACTCTCTCTGTAAGCGAGCAGAGACACTCGGCAATAGAGAAGGAAGGGTACGCTATTGTCGAAGCCCTACGTAAATGGAGACATTATTTACTGGGCAACCACTTCACACTCGTCACGGAGCAGCGATCCATTGCCTTCATGTTTGATGGGAAAAATAACGGGAAAATTAAGAACGAGAAAATAATGAGATGGCGGATAGATCTATCCTGTTATAGTTACGACATTGTTTATCGGCCCGGGAGGGAAAACCCTGCTGCAGAAACTTTCTCTCGGGTCTACTGTTCGGCGACAATCGGTCGGGCTTTGCAAGACCTTCATGTGTCTCTGTGCTTCCCAGGAGTAACCAGAATGGCACATTTCGTGCGCAGACAAAACCTTCCCTATTCTATCGATGATATTAAACAAGTGAATGCTTCTTGCCCTGTTTGTGCTGAACCAAAACCCAGATTCTATGGCGCCGCTTCTGGCAGATTGATCAAGGACACTTCACCCTTCGAGAGACTAAATATTGACTTCAAAGGGCCCCTGCCGACTGAGACAGACAACAGATACATACTTACGGTTGTTGATGAATATTCAAGGTTCCCATTCGCATTCCCGTGCTCGGATATGACCTCAGGCACTGTCGTGAAATGTCTCCCTGACCTCTTTGCCATGTTTGGGAAACCGTCGTACATACATTCAGACAGAGGGCCGTGTTTCATGTCGGTCGAGCTCAAACAGTTCCTATATGAACACGGCATAGCAACTAGTCGAAGGACGGGTTACAACCCACAGGGTAATGGGCAGGTGGAGTGGTATAATGGAGTCATTTGGAAAGCCGTAACCCTGGCGCTGAAATCGAGAGGACTGGGGCCCGAGCGGTGGGAGTTTACCCTACTCGACGCTCTGAATTCCATACGCTCTTTGCTCTGTACGTCCATCAATGCTACTCTGCACGAACGAATGTTTACTCACCAACGACGTTATATTGACGGCCAATCAGTGCCCAACTGGCTAACCTATCCCAGAACAGTGTTCATGAAGCGCCCGGTACGACAAAGCAAGTATGAACCAATGGTGGAGAAGGTCGAACTCATCGATGCTAATCCTGAGTATGCTCATGTTAGACTTCCTGATGGCAGGGCGACCACTGTGTCGGTTCGCCATCTGGCTCCCGCAGGTACTCCTCCTGCAGGTACTCCTCCATCTGGTACTCCTCCCTCTGACATTCCCTCCCCAGGTGTTTCCCCCCCAGGAACTCCACCCGAGAATGGTGGCGACGGAGCGACCGCATTCCACCCGAGAGCGATCGAGGAGTCATCCCCGGCACAAGTCGAGGCTCCCCAAGAGGATCAGAATCCTCCCTCAAGTGAAACCACCATTTACTCCCGGAGAGGTCGACGGATAAAACCCCCTTGCCGACTCGATCTGTAAAGGGGATTATCGGCATCCCTCGATGGCACCTTACCATGCTCCTATAACTCAAAATAATCCTCACTGCTTGGAATGTATGCTTCTGCAGTTTAAATAGTTCGCACTGCTTGAAATGTATGCTCCTATAGCGTTGAAGTAATCATGGTGCGTTAGTTGAGCCTCTAGTTACATTTTAAAGATGGGGAGAATGTGATGAATTAAAGGATGTGACGCGCGATTACGTGTCGCGCAGTCAGATAAAACCGTGATGCCGCGCGGTCGGTAGGATTGTCCCTGGGGCATTGTCATTTACGGCGGTGGTTCACTTGGTGCTCGTTGAATGGTGAAAATTGAGAGTATACCGGACTCTGTGCTTATGCTGGCTAATTGCTGATTTATTTTGCGGTGATCGACTGCACGTGTATTCCTCGCTGCACATGTATTCCTTTATGTGTCTGTAGAATCGGCTTCAATCAAGTGAAATAAAGCCTTACCCTCCGAAGGTTTTTCCTCGCACTCACTTCAATTATTATCATACTCGTTCCAGTGGATTATTCCTGGCTCGTGAAAATGGCGGCATCGAAATTTACCACGTCAAGTAGTGCGGGGTGGAAAATAGCTCATGGATGTTATGAAAGGAACCGTGTCTGTCTGTTTGTTTGTCATGTCAAAATTTGAGAACAGATTAACGGAATTTCAATGAAACCAATGACGGTGGATTCAGAGAACTCTCAGGAAGGATTGTGATGGAATAAATAAATAATTAATTAAAAAAGTAAGTTTGGTGTGTGGGTACATGCGTACACGTGGTGAAACTGCAAACGCCAACTTGACATTCATTGTCCCCGCATGGAGGACAGGAACTCCCAGGAATCCTTTTTTGTTCTTGCCCCATAGATTTGGTATTGTAGCAAAGATTGGTAATCCAGTCAGTGAAGGGATGGGTCTTACATGCGAGTCTATACTATCAGAGTTTGTGTGTGTGTGTGTGTGTGTGTGTGTGTGTGTGTGTGTGTGTGTGTGTGTGTGTGTGTGTGTGTGTGTGTGTGTGTGTGTGTGTGTGTGTGTGTGTGTGTGTGTGTGTGTGTGTTACCATTTTTCTGAGATGGCCGCAAGGCTCTTTATCAAACTTTCACATGTTCATCAGTGAGTATGCCTGGTGTTGGCTTAATGGTTAGGGTGGTGGGCTGGGGATCCAAGGATCATGAGTTCAAATCCCACTCAGCTGTTGATTTAATATCAGGTGGGGTTGTGTCTGCCTGTCATCCTTCTGAGGTCGGAAAAATGAGTGCCAGCTTGCTGGTACACTGTGTTGGAGTGGCGACCCGTCCAGGATTGTGTCCAATAGCCAACGAGACTGGTGAGGCAGCACCAACGCTCTGCACAGAGAATGGTCCCAATGGATGGATGGATGGATCAGTGAGTGTCTGGGAGTGTTTTAGGCCAAATAATAATAAGAATAATTTTGAATTTTTTTTTTAAATTAAAAACAATGCTGGATGCTGGATACTCCCGCTATAACGCAAAAAATATTCTAAATTTTGAAAAAACAAAATTGGAAAGTTTTTTTAATCGGTCTTGTGCTTAAACCTTTGTAGCAACGTGAAAGGTAATGCTAAATGATCCCCAACCCCATTCATTAGTGGGTATAGGGAAGTGTTTTAGGCCCCCACAAAAAAGCTTCAAAATGCCAACAGGAATAGGACAGTTCCGGGCAACGCTGGGTTCCCCTGGCCCTGCTAGTACACCATAAACCTAATTTGGTCTCTGGGTGGTTTATGTCTGTCACGGTGGCGTCATCTGGTGGTTTGCTAAAATCCTGTTAAAGGTCGATTGATGCCAGAGAGGACCACACCACATGATCAAGATTTGCTCGGCCTCATTAAATCAGTCAAGTGGTCTCCTGTCAGCATACAGCTTGGGTGACGGTGATTCAGTGGGTACGCTTGCGGAGATTAAAACGCTGCGATCAGCCGCAGAATCGTTAACTTACCTGACCTATATGGTCAAGCCTGGTGTTGGCTTAGTGGTTAGGGTGGCAGCTTGAGATCCTAGGGTCCTGAGTTCAAGCCCCGTTGGCCACTGAATTAATACACCAGGAGGTTGACTCAGCCTGTCATCCTTCCGAGGTCGGCAAAATGAGTACCAGTGCACTGGTAAGGGGGCACTGCATCAGCGGCATAGCCGTGTCCCAACCAATGATGCAACCAGCAGCCACAGGCTGCATTCGATGGAGCGAGACCTATATGGTCGTTTTACCAAAACGGATTCGACCAGTGTAGACTGGTGACTGTACCAGCACTGATGATGAAATGGCTGCATTGGGGTAGGTTATTGGTTGAGTATTCATGGCTGACAGGATAGCATCGACCCTGGAGGTATATGTACACTCAGCTTTAAGCTGTCAAACCAGGGTTTCAATCTTGATCGAGATATCAACTGTTCACTTGATGTTGTTCAGACAGGATGAGGCATTGATGTGTGTGCTGCCCAATGGAAGAACATTAAGCCAGTGGACCCGTTTGTCAGGACTGGTTGTTTGTGGATTTCAACGATTCCGCAGTCTGTCCTTCATGAAGTATCGGTGAGAAATCTTTAGATGTCATAAGTAACAAACACACAAACAAACAAACATAAACGGAAGTGATCAATATACTTACAAAAATCTTTCGATTTCGTAAGTCACAAACAGAAAGGGGTGAAAACAGGAACCTCCGATCTCCGATTAACAAACAAACACACAGAGGAACGGAAATCCTCAATATACTTACGAAATTTTTAGATTTCATAAGTAACAAACACCGGTCCATGAATTATAATCAAGATTATTTTTACCTCTGCCACCAAAGGTGATGGAGGTTATGTTTTCACCCCTTTTTATCTGTCTGTTTGTTAATTGCCGGAATCCTTTGGATTTTAGCAATTATGTTGGTCGGTTGTGTGTGTCATTCTGTGTGTCTGTCTGTCTGTTTGTTTGTGTGTTTGTTTACCCTGTAGCAGCCACACCGTTTCAGCGATCATGACCAAACTGGGTACAGACGTCGGCCATGGTCCAACTTGGACACTTGTCGTGTTTGGTGAATCTAGGTCAAAGGTCAAGGTCAAGGTCAAGGTCATCGAAAAACCGAAATTCTTATTTTCGCAACAACGTCCGCTAAAATGGTCACATCGACTTCAAACCAAATCCAAAATGTGCATCGTCTAATTCTGCATCCAAACATATGTCTCATTGGGGTGTCACACCAACACCCTTATTAGCGGTCGGGGGTCGAATGTCAGGGGGGGTCGGGTCAAAACTTTCAAATTGTGATAAAAACGCCATTTCAAGTCGGATTGACTTCCAAGTTATGATCATGACCAAACTAAGTGCTGTAACTTATTAAACCGTAGCACTATCGACTTATAAGAACCAAATTGATTTCCAGGTTTTTGTTTTTTCAGAGATCATGGAGATGTGACAAAGTTATTCCGGCAATTCCTTGCTCAACGAGCAATTTCATTTGCTTGTTTGTGTGCAGGATATCTCAAACAGTTGTAAACGGATCTGGACGAAATTTTGTAGACAGGTTCGGTGTGTGACAACGACGAACTGATTCGATTTTGGTGATGGTCCGAATCCAGATCCAACTACTCGAATTTTTTAAGTGATTCTCCACCATTGAGAGATCAGGTCAAAAACGATATGTAGCACGATATCTCAAAAAGGTGCGGACGGATTCGGACGAAACTTGGTGGACATGTTTGGTGTGTGGCACGGAAGAATTGATTCGATTTTGGTGACGATCCAAATCCTGATCTGCCAAATTTTGTAAGTGATTCTTCACCATTGAGAGATAAGGCTAAACTAATGTAAAGCACGATATCTCAAAAAGTTGTTGACGAGTGATGACAAAACAAGGTGGATGAGTTGGTCAGGTGACAAGAACAAGGCGATTAGATTTTGGTTCAGGTGTGGATCCAGATTCAGCCCATCGGTGGGTTACAAGACGTGTACTGTTCAGCCTGGTGGAGGTATGCGCTTTCCCCGAGTGCTGTTCTAGTTGTTCTTGGTTCCTGCCCTGGTTTCATTTACCCATTGCATTATTAAACTTTATATTTGACTTTTTATTCCGGTGGTCTTGGGATTGATAGCTTCTTTATGCATCATGAGTTAAATTCTTGCCGTGCGCAATCAAATTGAAAGCTACAATGTCCCCCAAGATGCCATTTGGTGTCCTCTCGTCGCAAGGAGAACATGACTTTTCAGGCGTTAATCTTTTTTTTTGCTCTGATGAAGGATTATTGCCCAAAGCTTAAGCTTCTCGTTTCCCACAGCAATTAGTACACCTCAATCAACGTTCTGTTGATTTCACCGACCGTTCTACCTGTCTGCCGACGCAAACCACATGTTCATTATTCTGATCATGCCAATAACAATCCCACATTTTGTTCTGGCCTGGGTCATGCATGGTTCCTCAAAAAAAGCATGGCCACCAATTGGAAGGTCAGTGCAATTGGCCTTCCGGTCATGCCTCTCCTTCCTCTGGAGAGTCTCCTCGAGCCTGCCATTTACCCACATACTTGCATCCTGATTCGAGTCGACAAGAATGAACAACTTTATTTATTCATATTAGCCTCTGGCTGCTGGCTGCATCATTTTCTGCGGGCACACAGCTGTGCCGCTGATGCAACGCCCCCATTTCCAGGAAGCACCTCCATGACCTGGAAGCTGATACTCATTTTGCCGACCTCAGAAGGATGACAGGCTGAGTCGACCCACCCGGTGTTAATTCAACGACCAAACAGGGGGCTTGAACTCAAGACCCAAGGATCTTAAGCCAGCCACCTTAACCGTTAAGCCAACACCAGACTTAGTACAACGAACTGATGGATAGAGAAGCCAAGATAATGAATCAAATAATAACTCATATAATCAATCCAATCAAACTTTTATAGTCGTGGTCTTTTATAGCCCCATTAACCCCACTATCCCAATTCCCTCTTTTTCAGAGGTCACTCTTTTCTCACCTCTTTCCTCTTTTCCTGTTCGTTCATTCCCTTCCTTATTGTGTCTACCTGTCACCCTGCTATTGGTGCGTTCGAATCAGTTATTTTTACTGGGTTTTTACGAGCCTCGATCCCACAAAGATCATTGGGTGAGACGTGAGAGTTCTGTGGAGTGGCCACATGGTAATGAACAGAGGGAATAGAAGGATGGGGGGGGGGGGGGTTAACATAGATCGCAATGAACAGCTTTGACACCAGCAAAGTGAACTGATCATCAAACTTCCATGGAATGTTTAATATAAAATAAAATAAGATCTTGTGTGATCCTAAGAGTGCTCGGGGGATCGGTTAAGGTCGAGGAGACAGAGGCCAGACTTTAATCTCTCCTCGACTTAAGAGGAGGCGGTATGTCCTTATAAGCTGCTGTTATAGTTAGCAGGTCCAAAATCGTCTTGAGGGAGGGGAGATACTCAGAGAGAGAGAGAGAGAGAGAGAGAGAGAGAGAGAGAGAGAGAGAGAGAGAGAGAGAGAGAGAGAGAGAGAGAGAGAGAGATAGAGATAGAGATAGAGATAGAGATAGAGATAGAGATAGAGATAGAGATAGAGATAGAGATAGAGATAGAGAGAGAGATAGAGAGAGAGAGAGAGAGAGAGAGAGAGAGAGAGAGAGAGAGAGAGAGAGAGAGAGAGAGAGAGAGAGAGAGAGAGAGAGACCGAGAGAGAGAGAGACCGAGATGCGACATAAATAGAACAGACATTATTACAGTATGCCACGAGGAGTCGGTGAAGGCGAAAGTGAGACCTATATACACTCTACTGTGCATGGTCCATACGGAGCAGGACCATTCTCCCTGCAAGACCCGATTTACTCACTGTCTGGTA
The DNA here is from genome assembly GCF_056783735.1 of Eptatretus burgeri. NCBI lineage: Eukaryota > Metazoa > Chordata > Myxini > Myxiniformes > Myxinidae > Eptatretus > Eptatretus burgeri. The sequence goes on along the minus strand of NC_140968.1, from coordinate 99,774,214 downwards.
CCTAATATTGGTGGTCACCTGCCTGAATAAGACTATTCAATTTCTCCACTCACTTGGCCTTAAATGCACTCACAGTTCGTCTCGGCTTCGTGATTAGAACGTTTTATCAAGACGGACTAGAAGGATCAGACGTGCTGCAATCAAAAGATCGTGGGAAGAAACCACCGAGGAGGTCAGAAGGTGGGTCGTGGGAGGTGATGAATGCTTGAGGAGTGGATAGAACTAAACGAGTGCTGATCCAGAGAGTTAAAGGGTAGGGGTGTTAGAGGAAGGCCAAGAGTAAGGAATGCAAAAAGAGAGATACAGAAAGTTAAAGGATCCGTGAACACGAACACAGTGGTTGAAGGATAGGTAAGTGGCAATGATGTGTGCATTGCAATGGAAGAGTCTACAGTTTGGACCAAGTTTCTACCTCGGTCTCCTGCTCCTCTGCAATCATCTCTCCCCTGGACTCTCGAAGGATCCACATCCCCTGCTGCTGATCTTTGCCGAAGGCCTATCTGAAGTGTACCTGGGCGAGGAGAATCGAGAGAAGCTGACGGGCCTCAGAGAGATGGCTATGCGTGGAGTCCTGGCGAGAGGGCTGATGCCAGTTTTCCCGACGCTGTTCTACCCAAACTACTACAGTCTGTTTACAGGTCAGGTTGACAATTTGTGAGCGATGAAGAAAAAGCATTTGTTGATGTAATCCATAAATGGTTTGATAATGTTGCTGAGAAACAAATGATACAATTATACAAACCATTTGCACATCGTCACTTAGATTTGTACGTCGTCACTTGCATATGTTGACTCGAAAGTGTTTCTACCTGTGACATGTGGCAAATCTACAAAAGCTTTGCATTGTTGTTGTTGCTGTGGTTCTTGTTGTGGGTCGATTTTTGAAATGTACACCCATTGGTCGGACAGCTGCTGGACCACACCCACATCTGTCGCTTAACTCCACCCGCCATAACACCCAAAAAATGAAATGAAATGGCCACCATCTTGGTTTTCTGGTGAGCCTAACACATTAGGCCTGTAGGCCTATGCTGATTATACACTGTCTGGGTTTGTTGTGTAAGATTTCCATTGGGTTTGTTTGTATCGAGTGTTATTCACGTTGAGGGACCCCGAAAAATCTAACGATATTTCGAATAAAAATTATTAAAGCAGCCCAGATTATTCTCTCGTCGAAGGTCATAAGTGAACTAGCTGGGTTCTTTCTTGACAACCCAATAGCAACACGTTAATTCTTTTGGGACTACTTTAGTTTATAGAAGCCAAACCATGGTGTTTCTGACATGAAGTGCAGTTTGATTTATGCAGCTGTGTGAACGATGAAAAATAGAACAGCATCTTATTAGGCCAAAAAAAAAAAAATGTTGCATTGGCGTAACGGGTCACTGAAAAATAGGGTAGGTAGGTAGGGATTTTTTTTTTTAATAAATCCCTCCCAAAATCTCCCTCGGCTCGAGTACCCCCCCCCCTTTTTGTCAGCGACCCCCCCCCACCACCAAAAAGAGAGAAAATATTATAGATAAATAAAAATAGTACTAGCCTATTCAAGAGAGTAAAACCATTTCTATGTATAAAATTTCTCAACTTCACCGCAATATTTCATTTTTTAGACAAATCAGATTAAAAAGTGAAAATGTCATTCATTCCTGACTAGCCTGTATAGACCTAGCTGTGAAATTAAATCCAGAGTCTTGAGTATTTACTTGGATCGCTACTTAATAATAAAGGTCTAAAGTTGAAATCTAATGCCTTTCACTTCAGTTTCATTCTTACCTTGACAATGAATTCAGCTTCATTCTGATTTCCTGATTTGAACCAGACTGCTTCTTTGTCCAGCAATAGTATGATGCTATTGAACAATTGGTCCTTTGCATTTAGTCCCTGTGCCTGTGGCATGCCAGAACTACAATTCTTTTTCAGTCCCGAAAGATCAAATCTTCCTCGCCTTGCGCCTGCAGCCATGAGGATTTCAAAGGCATTCTTGGGCAGCTCAGCCTCAGACGTAGATGCCGAATCATCGCTGAGCCTGTGGCTGAAGTAACCCACGACGAAGCGATAACCGAAGTCGTCTAAGATAGACACCTTTTCCGCCGCCAAAACGTCCGAAAAGGACCCTCCATCACTGCTAGACGCTTGCACGGAGGAAAGTATTGGAGCAGTGTCACAATTTACGTCTGCAATTCCCTGAATGATATCTCCAAGCCTCGCATCTTTGTCGCATTTTCGTAAGATGCTGAACAGTTTTTTAGGCCCAAGCATGCCAGTAATCTTGATAGAGTACGCGGCCATGTTGGAAACAACAGACGACGTACTGATCGAGCGAGGCGCAATATCTCTCCCTCGTACAGATGATATGCAGAGCCGTTTCGCACACACACACACACACACACACACACACACACACACACACACACACACACACACACACACACACACACACACACACACACACACAGCGAGCTAAACTATGACATACGCATAGCGCAGCGTGCAGCGGGTTCTGTCTGAAACACTTCCGGGTTTTTGCGATCGCGATCGCAATCAACAAGATACTTGATATCGATAAAAAAAAACCGTAGGGTCGGCGGAATTTTTAGGGTCGGGCGGGTTACGCCAATGCAACATTTTTTTTTTTTTGGCCTTATCTTGAATTAAATATACTAGTGCGTGGCCGTACGTGCAAAAAAAACTTTCAAACCGCGTGCCAGAAACAACAACCACACAGGCCGTTCCTTTGCTCTCGCATGCCCGTACGTGCGTGGCCGTACGTGCAAAAAAAACAAACTTTCAAACAAACACACAGGCCGTTCCTTCACTCTCGTAAACGACGACTGGATTGGGGCATTGTGTTTATCTATAAATGCACATAAGAAATCGAGAAATTATTATAATACAGTGTCATCACTATCCGGAAGTCCGTATGTTGTAACCCGTAATGGGGAACGTGCTCTTTCCCCATCGGCCACGCCTACGCAGCAACGTGTCCTGTCATTGGTTTGGTAAATAAATGGCTATAACTTGGGAACCACTTGTCCGATTAATATCAAACCTTGAAAAGGCACATACTCAGGTCCCCAGCAATATACCTGACAAGTTTCAATTAGATCCGACCAGTGGTTGTCGAGAAACAGCGATCACAGAGAGACAGACACACAGAGATTACTGGAATTTTAGATAGATAATAATCGATGAACATGCTATCCATACTCAAGTATCAGTCATAATGTTTTCTCTTTCCAATTCACAGTTTCAAACAAAACTGGGGCTCATGGATTATCTCACAGGTATGGTACTCAACCTTGAGATGCCTACTCCTAGTTCGATCACGGGAGGGACTACAACTGTTGTCCTTGGGGTGTTTGCATAAATCACCAGATATACAATCTTTCAGAGTGGGTATTAGGCCCCATAGCACGTCCTATTCTGTGAAGTTGAAACATCCTGCATGAAATTTTGAAAAGAGTATGCCAATGTGTGCTAGTACATGGTCCAAATTCCTGTCTGTTGTGTTGAAAGTATTCCGAGTGAGTGATTCAAAGGTGTTCAACGGGTTTCTTTATTCAAACCATCTCCAGGTCTTCTTCGTCCTTCACAGATTTCTTCCTGAAACCTCTCTTCTGTCCAGTCACCCCCTTGTCTCCAATATATGCACAACACCACATATCGCCCTTTCTTTATCCAAATGTATAGCATAACTCAGTGGACAACAATGTATAGCAAATTAACTCAGAGATGAAATCAAGGGAGGTGTGAAGCGTCCCTCCCGTTATATGGGACGGTTTCTCTGTATGCATATTTAACACAGGGAGTGAAAATTCGTTTCTCAGCTTCTGTTCGGGCTGCAAATTTCAGAAGTAAATCCTTTGTACATCGAGGTAATACGTTCCAAATTTCAGCAACGTCCCTTTCTGCATTCTTGAGTTTTTAACGAAAACCCTCAAAATCAACATTGGTGTCTATCAGTCTGTCCGTCTATCTGCCCGAAATGTGTTGGCACTCATATCTCAAAGGCTATACATTGGAATTAGCTGAAACTTGGAATATACATCGGCCAATAGGTCTAATTAATGGCTTTCGAAACAAATTCCACCTAAGTGCCATCGTTTTTGCTCATTAACTATTAGCTTGAGTTCTGTTCTTGTGCAGTACAAATATGCAATTGTGGTGTTGTTAGGAGCAGAGACTCCTTGTTGTGTTGTAAAGTCAGCCCACGCGAAGGATCCTTAGCTCAACCATTTTTAATGGCATCTCCTGCTGCCCTCACTCGACAGCCCCTTAACGTCACTCTCGGTTCCACCTCGTCAGTTCCGGTTCATCATGCATTCATTAATATTCAGGGAACACCCAATACCACACTCCTGCAGCAATCAAGTGAAGCACGAAGCACCCCTCCCTTTATAACAAACGGTTTCTCTGTATGCAACTTTAACACAGGGGCTGAAAATTCCTACGGGGGGTTCATCACAACCTTCATCACCCGTGATCTACCAAAGTTTGTTCATGCTATTTTAAAAAAAAACCTCGGGGTCTATGAGGGTTTACGAGGGGGGAAGGGGTTGCCCCCCAAAATTGGTATTTGCTATAACATTGGTTTGTTGGAACATTTTGCTGATTTCCTCCAACGTTGACTTCCTCCTCAGTATCATTATTCTACCAAGTGAGCGCCCACAGGTATTGCCCCTATTTTTTTCTCATAGGGGCAAACCCCACAAAATTTGGACATATAAAAATTTTGACTCCGATAGTAAAATAGTTAAACACGAGGGCTCATAACTTATGAACCGTTGGATGAAAGTTCGTGAAATTTTGAATATAATTGTTGAGACTTCGAAGTTACCCACAGCCACATAATTAATTAGGGGCATAGCAAAAATTAGGAGCACCATCAAAGTGAACTTTGTTAAAAATATCAGTTTTTCAGGTGCTCTAATTGTAGAAGAAAACTGGCTGAAACATGGAATACTGTATTTAATACAGAGAAACCATTCCATTCTTGGGAAAAAATGCCAGGGGCATAGAAAAGACCCCTTTATATGGTATGTACCATGTGGAAAACTGTAGAAAAGAAGGGACATTGCATAGCTTGTAGAAAATGCCAAACAATAGAAAATAAGGCGCATTCAAAAAAAAATCTCGTGCGCATGCTTGTACTACCCTTGTGGTGTTAGGACGAACCAAGTGATGCTCGAGAAAAGTTCAAGGGGGCAGCAATTTTTTTAAACAAATTAATCACACATATGCACATTATCTTATGTGTTTTCGTTTTCAAGGTACACAAAAAGTACTTTACATACTGACGGGTTTTAACCTGTATATGTAGTGACAGTTCAGTTCTCAATCTGAAGTAAGGGAGGTCAGGATCTAGGACGTTTGAAGTTTTCGGTCAGCCTGTTCTCAGAGATTCACAAAACTTTGCTTGAGCGGGGCAGGAAAGACAAACAATTTTAAATTAATTAGCTGTCACAGCAGTGAGGGTCGATGTGAGTGTGACAACCTCAACATCATCCTCCAGAATGGGCTCTGAAGTAGGCATTGACAGGTGAGACAAACAATCAGCTATTACATTTTCAGAGCCAGGCTTGTGCTGGATGTCATAAGTAAATGACAGGAGCCATGTGGACCATCTTGTCACACGCATTCCAGCTCTTCCCAATCCTTTTGTAGAAAGCAGTGTGGTGAGAGGACTGCGGTCAGTGTGTGAAGTGAAATGTCTGACCGAGAGACGAGTCCTCCACTTCTCTGCCGCCCACACGCATCCAACCGCTTCCTTTTCCCCATGGAATATATCCTTTCCACTTCAGTCAATGTCTGAGATGCAAATGCAATGGTTTTCTCCGTTTTGTTGGCATGAATTTGCATTAGGACTGCCCCAAGACCATAGTCAGAAGCGTCAGTTGTCACTACTGTGTGCAGCTCTGGATCAAAGAGAGTGAACTGGACGATTGACAATCAGTTCTTTAACTGAGTGGAAGATTTGTTGTGCCACAACTGACCAGGAGAAGGTGTATGGACCTCACAGTAATTGTCTCAGGGGCTCCACGACCGATATGTAGTTAGGGATGAACTTCACATACCATGATGTGAGCCTGAGAAAAGAGCGCAAACTCTGCACGTCTTTCGGTGCAGGTGCTTGTGACACCAAGCAGGGTCATTAGCAGGGTCAGATTTCAGTCCTTTTTGCCATACTAGATGTCCTAAAAATGACAGCTCTGTCTGTCTGAAGTGGCGTTTTGAAAGGTACAGTTACAGCCCAGCTGCAATGATGCACTGTAGCACTGCTTTGATGTGTGTGTCATGTCTAGGTATTACATCGTCTAGGTAGCCCCGGACTCTGAGCTGGTTTTTAAGAATAGCAGACATCATCCTCTGAAGATAGCTGGGTGCTGAAGCAAGTCTGTAAGGGATGTGTTTATGGTGAAATAGTCTCTCATGCGTAATGAAGGCAGTGAGGTCCCCTGCTGTCCTCAAGGTGTACAACCTGGTGATACGCACTTTGGAGATCCAGTGTGGAGAAAGGTGTGCCCCGCAACTTCGTGACCATTTCCTCCACATGCGGAAGAGGATATCCCTCAATCACCACAACTTTATTCGGTTCTCTTTAATCCATACACAGACTAATCCCTCTGTTTTTCCTCATTGTAACTACAATTGGTGAAACTCACTCTGACGAGTCGATTAGCTCAATTACATCCAGTTTAACGTGTGTTTCAGCTCCTGTGAGACAGAAAGAGGCAAGCGGTGCAGCTTTCACTGCAATGGAGTCACGTGGGGTCGAATTTTAATGAGATTAATAAATCCCATTGCACAGCCCAAGGTGTCCTCCTTGTTGTCACCAATAACAGTTGCGACTGGAGTTTGGTTTGCACTACTTTGGGCAGCAGAAGTGATGCGACCATTCAGTAGTTGCATGTCTATCATTAGCCAGTAGGTCTCTGCCCACAATGGCAGTGCCACACTGCACTATGTAAAATTTAGCAGGCACACAGTAATTCTCAAAAGTCACATTGGCATGCAGGTAACCACACGCAGGAATCAGGTTTCTCAGGTAGTTAACCAGGCATAGTTTTGGCTTTGTCAGAACAACATTATTGAATCATTGCATGTAAACGGATTTGGAAAGTATGGATACTGCATCGCCTGAATCGAACATTAGTTTGATCTCAATTGGCTCTCCCCCAGCAGCAGTCACTTGTGCAGTGCACATTACCTTATCAGCATTCTTCTTCTTATTATTATTATTCTTTAATAACCACTATTATCTTACATTGTGGGGTCAGCCAGGGGAAGCTCGGCCCAAGTCTTCACAAACCAGCTGGCCAGGCCTGACATTCAACTAGTTCGGACAGGAATTTAGAATTTTACCATGGTGCCGGCAATGGCTCACGTACTCTTTGTGAAGGCCACCATGGGAACTTTAACGTCCACCAACAAATGCTGGCAGACAGGATTCCCGTTCAGCGTCCATCCAAGGGATGGCACACACATTGATGAATCACCCTGCCTGTGGAACACCCTGCCTGTGCCTGTGGTTCGTATCTGGTTCAGGAATCGAACCCAGGCTAGGCAGCATAGAGGCAAGTGTGTATACCTCAAGGCCATCCTGCCAGCACATCTTATCAGTATCTTGACCCCTATTGTTTACACTCAACACATTCACGTCAAGCACAGTAAAGTTGTGAACCTGTTTAGAGTCCTGACATGCCTTAGCAAAGTGTCCTAACTTTTTGCAGTTGTTGCACTGGGCATCATTTGGTGGGCAGCCATTATAATTGGCTGTATGGTTTGCAGATCCACATCTACAGCACGTTTTCCCTTCAGCCGATTGAGGTTGCTGATCTGAAGAGTCTCTCACAACGGCTCTCGTTGCGAGCCAAGCCGCTCTCGTTGTGGGAAGCCTACGGGAGGTAATTCGTGCAGATCGCCCTGTCATCAAGAGAGCCCACAAGCTGTCGTGAAAGTTCATCTTCACCATTGGGGCGGTCGACGCCGCTCCTCTGCAGAATGCCGGGCTCGCTCGCCCAGAATGGCACAGCACGAGGCTTCGAGGCACGTCTCACACGATGGCTTCGAGGCACGTCTCACACGATGGCTTCGAGGCACGTCTCACACGATGCAGCCCAACAGTCGATAACTAGCATCTTGCTCCTTCATGCGGGCAAATTCACAGCACCACATGAGAATTGTGTTGCTGTATTTCATCGTGTCTCGATGTAACAAGCCAGCGAGACCCCCTTACTCGATCGTGTCCTCCCACAACTGTGTCCTCCTCGTTCTCCTTCCAGAACACTGATCCTGTTTTAATCCTCCCATTCCCGCTGAACCTTCTTTGTCTGCCGACCGCCGATTGTGACTCACTCACTTCAATCTCTTCTGTCTGGTCATGTTCCGACCATTGATTCTATCCCATACTCGGTCCGCTCTCCACAAAATAGCATGACATTTTTTTCTCCTCATGCAACAGGAGGCTTTCCCATTCTCTTTCAGACGTGCTCTTCCTCCTCCTATTAACTTCACTGAAATACAAAAACATAGGAAAAGGTCACAGGGGGCAATTACAGACTGGGAGAAATTATCCTTATTCCCTACCTAATTAACACAGCACCACCCCCCCACCCCCCATGTACATGTCACCTCACTGGTAGCTCACAGTTTCCCTACTTAATGTACATCGAGATGTCTCCTACACGTCCACGGACCAAGCAACTCTATATGATCCTTTCTCTCTGATTAAATTCCTCCATCCACTCCACAAACACAACAATATGCACAACACCACACTGTCCGAATCTACAAGGAGGTATTTGCATCATCGGCATATGACAAGTGAAAGAATTCAAACCAACAGCTCGGTGGTTCAACTCGAGAGAGAGAGAGAGAGAGAGAGAGAGAGAGAGAGAGAGAGAGAGAGAGAGAGAGAGAGAGAGAGAGAGAGAGAGAGAGAGAGAGAGAGAGAGAGAGAGAGACAGAGAGAGAGAGAGAGAGAGACAG